>NC_051412.1:1506634-1508229 GCF_015228065.2 Penaeus monodon
GCTTAACTTCATCCCAGAATTATATATGTAAGCCCTATTATATAGGGTACAATGGAGACTGTAAGGGAATACTTTGGACATGTCATATCAGAAAAGTTTGCAATTGGTCAAGAGGAAGCAAAGCTTTGTCATGCGTTGCTAATATTCAGATGCCCTTTAGTGGCCAGATATGACAAACTCGAGTGAGCTATACGTGTATGTTCGTGTTTACCTGTTTGGCTGCCGCCTCATGAAATATGTCAGTCTATCTTCCTATCTGTGTGTCAGCTTGTTTAACCCTATACCACTTTCATTCATATGAAGCCTTGTTGAAAAATACACTTTCAAATGCTCCCGACTATTTGTTGATGACCTTTCCAATACATTGCTGTAAACAAATATTGCCCTGGAATTTTATCTTGCCAGCTGTACTATTGAAATGGACTGGACAGCACAATTGGTACGGAAGAGCTATTTTAATTTCCTTTTGGATAAACGGCGAGGAAGAGAAAAATATAGTGAGACGTCAAGACTTGTGATTATTGCTCTCGGGAACGGACCTACCTGACTACTTCTCCTGTACGGACGATGTCACCATAAATATTTTGTGAAGGTTGCTACGACTTTGCGTTTCTCTGCCTCCACAGAAAACTCTGTAAAGGGGATAGCACACTGATCAAATTCCAGTCTCCAACTCTTATGTATCATCGGATGAAATGATGTCCCTTTTCACGCAGTGATGCGAACCACAGGGGGAATATGTGCTCTGAAAGCTTATTTCATTTTTCATCCATTGGTATTAGTCTGAGAGTGAGCTGGCCCTTATCTCACCTTAGGAACGCTTATCAAATTACACCGAATCACACTTTAGTTCGTAAGGCCGAATTCCATATCTTATTGAATAGAAAGACTAGTTACAGATTTTCAACGTGGAGGAAATGTAATTTAAGAAACTGATTAGTATTGATTTAGGGTTTATTTGCCATAAACTACATCGAAATCGCATGGGAATTGTTAAGTAATTAGCATCGCCAACTTAAAACAACTTTGTGCCACTTGCGAAAAGGCACAAACTCATCCCTTCTTGATTATATACTATAACTGTATATGTTTACTAAATGCTTTATCAATGAAGTTGTCTCAAAATGGAAAGTTTGCTGATTTACATCGATACAAGCAGTGAGTTAGTGTGACTATATACACTGTCACAGATGAACAAGAAAATATGAATAATATAGTGTTATTTACCTTTCCACGGATAATCAGCAACTTAAAACAATTATGCAGTGGATTGGTCTTTAAATCACCTTTACAACAAACTTTCGTCCTAAGCTGCAGAGTTTACATGGTCCTGCCAATGGGATTTGAGGTTCTGCCTTATAAAATTAGATAGGACAACAGCTGTAAACTGATAACACCCCTTCCATCATTCTCATACAGTATGCAACACAAATTTGAGACAGGTGTTTCTGTGGTCAGGTGAGCTACCTGTACCAAATCTAATAAGCAAACTTCTGCACATATGTGTTAGCTAGGTCCCAAGGTCATGTTGCTAAAAAAGAAAAGATAAATGTGATGGTGAAACAGCCACGTAAATATATTGTTGTTAGCGCACA
>NC_051412.1:1508569-1508734 GCF_015228065.2 Penaeus monodon
GAGTAGGTTGACATGTATACAGAACGACATAGTATGATGAGACGTTAGAATAGAAAGTAGAGTCATGGATATACACACAAAAAACATGTAATGACCAAATTTAATAAAAAATTCATAAATGCAGATGAACGAATAAAAAAAGCATTTGCAATTAGCTGAGGTGTT
>NC_051412.1:1512299-1512656 GCF_015228065.2 Penaeus monodon
ACATAAATCACAATACTTTGCTTCAGATTTATTGTCGGAAAATAATCACACTGTGTTCAGCCCGACGAGCAGCGGTGTGAGATGCCGCAGTTTTCGTAACAATTTTGTTCAGTAGTTAATAATTTTCGCATATCAACAATTGAAATTAGGAACAGCTCTACGTAAACGCAGGAGTGGGCTTGGAGTTTAATTGCATAATTTGGGATGAACGTTAGAATAGAAAGTGGGTATATTCTGTGTATATACTGCTTAATATATACTTCTTAAATGTTCATGATATACATATAGAAAGTGAGAATCCAGTATATTGCAGGAATGATAACTGTCTTACTTAAATCTGCTTCCCATATAATGACA
>NC_051412.1:1512763-1513789 GCF_015228065.2 Penaeus monodon
CACATCTTCGGTTAGAAATGTCCATTTTTGACTTTATGAAAAATTATCTGTCAAACTCACCCTGCAGTTAGACTTGTTACAATAAGTAATAACAGTAAAAACACCAAAAACTTGCACATAATCTTTATTACACTATTTCTCTACAATAAATATAATAAATCTTGATGATTTTTTTTTTTTAGATTTTATTCTTTATCATTTTAAATCGTTCAACCACTCTACAGATTATTAAGCTTATAAGCCTACAACTTACATATAAAAAATATATATAGGTTTAAAATTCTTGAAGAAAACTTCGAACACTTACAGTAGTTAGTAAAGGGGGTTTGTCCGGTATCTGTGGCTGGTGGGCTCTACCTAGCCACAGATCGCGGTGCGAGAGTTGCAAGGGAATAGGACTAAAGGATAGAGAGTCAGGGGTAGGAATGAAGGATTGTTTAGAAGGATGGGGAATGGCAGGAGGAAAAGAGAATGACGAGGGTTCGAGTTGAATGGGAGAAATGAAGAGGATAACGATGAGGCAAAGGCAGGAATATATATGATAATGGTGATGATTTTTCAATGGTGGCAGCGGTGTTTAAGCTGTTGTAAGGTTCAGGGAAAAAATTAATCTGAATTATGGAAGAAGAAAAGACCAGCAAAGGGGAAATATAATTCAAGATGAAAATAAAGCTAAGCAACAGATATCTATGAATTACGGAGAAAAATATTTCATGATGGATGGTGAAAATATAATTATATAGATAATAAAAAATCACTCAGGCTTAAAAAGTAGATTAATGACATTAAAATTGAAAAGGAAACTGGATGCATATTAAGCAATGCATCCTTATCTTTAATTCACAAAATTTTCCTGTTGACTGATATCATTAACTGCTATCACCTAAGGACTCACATGTTACTATCGAGACTAAATAACGCTCTTTAAAGGCCATTTTCAAACCAAAACCATATCACTTTTTGTTACCTACTTGTTTTACGTACTTTATTCCACTGAGTCGGAAATTCTTGTTTGTGTAAAACAGT
>NC_051412.1:1513825-1514126 GCF_015228065.2 Penaeus monodon
TGATGTATGCTCTACAAACGCATTTGGCACAAAATTACTTATGTAAAAAATGCCTTAAAGATATTTCGGTGTCAAATAAACCTAAGTTGTAGACTAATTCTAAACACTAAAATACTTTTCATTTCATTCAAATATTATAACACTGCAGTAAACAAATAAATGCGTCTTGAAAATAAAAATGTTTGATTAAAACAACAACAAGAATCATAGTAGAAATACCATGACATCTCCCGATCATTTTACAGACAATTTCTCAACAGTGGTATGAATTAAAACAAATTATTCATCAAATACTTATGTA
>NC_051412.1:1514313-1514521 GCF_015228065.2 Penaeus monodon
AGAAATTGCATTTTGAAGTCTTTTGGGTCCCTTTTTTAATTTCAGCGTCATCATTTTTCTTTCCTGTTTTCTTGTTTCTAATAATTCAATTTTCGTCTTCATTTTATGAATTGTTTCTGTAGTTTCAGATTAGTTTACATCCTATAAATTCCCATACCTTTGTTATGCACCACATAAGGCAATGTTCCATAAAAAATAACTTAAACAG
>NC_051412.1:1514789-1514997 GCF_015228065.2 Penaeus monodon
CTGTTTAAGTTATTTTTTATGGAACATTGCCTTATGTGGTGCATAACAAAGGTATGGGAATTTATAGGATGTAAACTAATCTGAAACTACAGAAACAATTCATAAAATGAAGACGAAAATTGAATTATTAGAAACAAGAAAACAGGAAAGAAAAATGATGACGCTGAAATTAAAAAAGGGACCCAAAAGACTTCAAAATGCAATTTCT
>NC_051412.1:1515233-1515487 GCF_015228065.2 Penaeus monodon
AGAAATTGTCTGTAAAATGATCGGGAGATGTCATGGTATTTCTACTATGATTCTTGTTGTTGTTTTAATCAAACATTTTTATTTTCAAGACGCATTTATTTGTTTACTGCAGTGTTATAATATTTGAATGAAATGAAAAGTATTTTAGTGTTTAGAATTAGTCTACAACTTAGGTTTATTTGACACCGAAATATCTTTAAGGCATTTTTTTACATAAGTAATTTTGTGCCAAATGCGTTTGTAGAGCATACATC
>NC_051412.1:1515521-1516356 GCF_015228065.2 Penaeus monodon
TTCACTGTTTTACACAAACAAGAATTTCCGACTCAGTGGAATAAAGTACGTAAAACAAGTAGGTAACAAAAAGTGATATGGTTTTGGTTTGAAAATGGCCTTTAAAGAGCGTTATTTAGTCTCGATAGTAACATGTGAGTCCTTAGGTGATAGCAGTTAATGATATCAGTCAACAGGAAAATTTTGTGAATTAAAGATAAGGATGCATTGCTTAATATGCATCCAGTTTCCTTTTCAATTTTAATGTCATTAATCTACTTTTTAAGCCTGAGTGATTTTTTATTATCTATATAATTATATTTTCACCATCCATCATGAAATATTTTTCTCCGTAATTCATAGATATCTGTTGCTTAGCTTTATTTTCATCTTGAATTATATTTCCCCTTTGCTGGTCTTTTCTTCTTCCATAATTCAGATTAATATTTTTTCCCTGAACCTTACAACAGCTTAAACACCGCTGCCACCATTGAAAAATCATCACCATTATCATATATATTCCTGCCTTTTGCCTCATCGTTATCCTCTTCATTTCTCCCATTCAACTCGAACCCTCGTCATTCTCTTTTCCTCCTGCCATTCCCCATCCTTCTAAACAATCCTTCATTCCTACCCCTGACTCTCTATCCTTTAGTCCTATTCCCTTGCAACTCTCGCACCGCGATCTGTGGCTAGGTAGAGCCCACCCAGCCACAGATACCCGGACAAACCCCCTTTTACTAACTACTGTAAGTGTTCGAAGTTTTCTTCAAGAATTTTAAACCTATATATATATTTTTTATATGTAAGTTGTAGGCTTATAAGCTTAATAATCTGTAGAGTGGTTGAACGATTT
>NC_051412.1:1516393-1516560 GCF_015228065.2 Penaeus monodon
CATCAAGATTTATTATATTTATTGTAGAGAAATAGTGTAATAAAGATTATGTGCAAGTTTTTGGTGTTTTTACTGTTATTACTTATTGTAACAAGTCTAACTGCAGGGTGAGTTTGACAGATAATTTTTCATAAAGTCAAAAATGGACATTTCTAACCGAAGATGTG
>NC_051412.1:1516667-1517024 GCF_015228065.2 Penaeus monodon
TGTCATTATATGGGAAGCAGATTTAAGTAAGACAGTTATCATTCCTGCAATATACTGGATTCTCACTTTCTATATGTATATCATGAACATTTAAGAAGTATATATTAAGCAGTATATACACAGAATATACCCACTTTCTATTCTAACGTTCATCCCAAATTATGCAATTAAACTCCAAGCCCACTCCTGCGTTTACGTAGAGCTGTTCCTAATTTCAATTGTTGATATGCGAAAATTATTAACTACTGAACAAAATTGTTACGAAAACTGCGGCATCTCACACCGCTGCTCGTCGGGCTGAACACAGTGTGATTATTTTCCGACAATAAATCTGAAGCAAAGTATTGTGATTTATGT
>NC_051412.1:1517339-1517706 GCF_015228065.2 Penaeus monodon
CCCTTTAGTTTTGACATAAATCACAATACTTTGCTTCAGATTTATTGTCGGAAAATAATCACACTGTGTTCAGCCCGACGAGCAGCGGTGTGAGATGCCGCAGTTTTCGTAACAATTTTGTTCAGTAGTTAATAATTTTCGCATATTCAACAATTGAAATTAGGAACAGCTCTACGTAAACGCAGGAGTGGGCTTGGAGTTTAATTGCATAATTTGGGATGAACGTTAGAATAGAAAGTGGGTATATTCTGTGTATATACTGCTTAATATATACTTCTAAATGTTCATGATATACATATAGAAGGAGAATCCAGTATATTGCAGGAATGATAACTGTCTTACTTAAATCTGTTCCCATATAATGACA
>NC_051412.1:1517812-1518832 GCF_015228065.2 Penaeus monodon
CACATCTTCGGTTAGAAATGTCCATTTTGACTTTATGAAAATTATCTGTCAAACTCACCCTGCAGTTAGACTTGTTACAATAAGTAATAACAGTAAAAACACCAAAAACTTGCACATAATCTTTATACACTATTCTCTACAATAAATATAATAAATCTTGATGATTTTTTTTTTTAGATTTTATTCTTTATCATTTTAAAATCGTTCAACCACTCTACAGATTATTAAGCTTATAAGCCTACAACTTACATATAAAAAATATATATATAGGTTTAAAATTCTTGAAGAAAACTTCGAACACTTACAGTAGTTAGTAAAAGGGGGTTTGTCCGGGTATCTGTGGCTGGGGGGCTCTACCTAGCCACAGATCGCGGTGCGAGAGTTGCAAGGGAATAGGACTAAAGGATAGAGAGTCAGGGGTAGGAATGAAGGATTGTTAGAAGGATGGGAATGGCAGGAGGAAAAGAGAATGACGAGGGTTCGAGTTGAATGGGAGAAATGAAGAGGATAACGATGAGGCAAAAGCAGGAATATATATGATAATGGTGATGATTTTTCAATGGTGGCAGCGGTGTTAAGCTGTTGTAAGGTTCAGGGAAAAAATATTAATCTGAATTATGGAAGAAGAAAAGACCAGCAAAGGGAAATATAATTCAAGATGAAAATAAAGCTAAGCAACAGATATCTATGAATTACGGAGAAAAATATTTCATGATGGATGGTGAAAATATAATTATATAGATAATAAAAATCACTCAGGCTTAAAAAGTAGATTAATGACATTAAAATTGAAAAGGAAACTGGATGCATATTAAGCATGCATCTTATCTTTAATTCACAAAATTTTCCTGTGACTGATATCATTAACTGCTATCACCTAAGGACTCACATGTTACTATCGAGACTAAATAACGCTCTTTAAAGGCCATTTTCAAACCAAAACCATATCACTTTTTGTTACCTACTTGTTTTACGTACTTTATTCCACTGAGTCGGAAATTCTTGTTTGTGTAAAACAGT
>NC_051412.1:1518868-1519170 GCF_015228065.2 Penaeus monodon
TGATGTATGCTCTACAAACGCATTTGGCACAAAATTACTTATGTAAAAAAATGCCTTAAAGATATTTCGGTGTCAAATAAACCTAAGTTGTAGACTAATTCTAAACACTAAAATACTTTTCATTTCATTCAAATATTATAACACTGCAGTAAACAAATAAATGCGTCTTGAAAATAAAAATGTTTGATTAAAACAACAACAAGAATCATAGTAGAAATACCATGACATCTCCCGATCATTTTACAGACAATTTCTCAACAGTGGTATGAATTAAAACAAATTATTCATCAAATACTTATGTA
>NC_051412.1:1519357-1519565 GCF_015228065.2 Penaeus monodon
AGAAATTGCATTTTGAAGTCTTTTGGGTCCCTTTTTTAATTTCAGCGTCATCATTTTTCTTTCCTGTTTTCTTGTTTCTAATAATTCAATTTTCGTCTTCATTTTATGAATTGTTTCTGTAGTTTCAGATTAGTTTACATCCTATAAATTCCCATACCTTTGTTATGCACCACATAAGGCAATGTTCCATAAAAAATAACTTAAACAG
>NC_051412.1:1519795-1520043 GCF_015228065.2 Penaeus monodon
GAGAGAATCTTGAAAACATGGTTATTATTTTCAGTTTTTATTCTGTTTAAGTTATTTTTTATGGAACATGCCTTATGTGGTGCATAACAAAGGTATGGGAATTTATAGGATGTAAACTAATCTGAAACTACAGAAACAATTCATAAAATGAAGACGAAAATTGAATTATTAGAAACAAGAAAACAGGAAAGAAAAATGATGACGCTGAAATTAAAAAAGGGACCCAAAAGCTTCAAAATGCAATTTCT
>NC_051412.1:1520229-1520530 GCF_015228065.2 Penaeus monodon
TACATAAGTATTTGATGAATAATTTGTTTTAATTCATACCACTGTTGAGAAATTGTCTGTAAAATGATCGGGAGATGTCATGGTATTTCTACTATGATTCTTGTTGTTGTTTTAATCAAACATTTTTATTTTCAAGACGCATTTATTTGTTTACTGCAGTGTTATAATATTTGAATGAAATGAAAAGTATTTTAGTGTTTAGAATTAGTCTACAACTTAGGTTTATTTGACACCGAAATATCTTTAAGGCATTTTTTTACATAAGTAATTTTGTGCCAAATGCGTTTGTAGAGCATACATC
>NC_051412.1:1520564-1521594 GCF_015228065.2 Penaeus monodon
TTCACTGTTTTACACAAACAAGAATTTCCGACTCAGTGGAATAAAGTACGTAAAACAAGTAGGTAACAAAAAGTGATATGGTTTTTGGTTTGAAAATGGCCTTTAAAGACGTTATTTAGTCTCGATAGTAACATGTGAGTCCTTAGGTGATAGCAGTTAATGATATCAGTCAACAGGAAAATTTTGTGAATTAAAGATAAGGATGCATTGCTTAATATGCATCCAGTTTCCTTTTCAATTTTAATGTCATTAATCTACTTTTTAAGCCTGAGTGATTTTTATTATCTATATAATTATATTTTCACCATCCATCATGAAATATTTTTCTCCGTAATTCATAGATATCTGTTGCTTAGCTTATTTTCATCTTGAATTATATTTCCCCTTTGCTGGTCTTTTCTTCTTCCATAATTCAGATATAATATTTTTTCCCTGAACCTTACAACAGCTTAAACACCGCTGCCACCATTGAAAAATCATCACATTATCATATATATTCCTGCCTTTTGCCTCATCGTTATCCTCTTCATTTCTCCCATTCAACTCGAACCCTCGTCATTCTCTTTTCCTCCTGCCATTCCCCATCCTTCTAAACATCCTTCATTCCTACCCCTGACTCTCTATCCTTTAGTCCTATTCCCTTGCAACTCTCGCACCGCGATCTGTGGCTAGGTAGAGCCCACCCAGCCACAGATACCGGACAAACCCCCTTTTACTAACTACTGTAAGTGTTCGAAGTTTTCTTCAGAATTTTAAACCTATATATATATTTTTATATGTAAGTTGTAGGCTTATAAGCTTAATAATCTGTAGAGTGGTTGAACGATTTAAAATGATAAAGAATAAATCTAAAAAAAAAAAATCATCAAGATTTATTATATTTATTGTAGAGAAATAGTGTAATAAAGATTATGTGCAAGTTTTTGGTGTTTTTACTGTTATTACTTATTGTAACAAGTCTAACTGCAGGGTGAGTTTGACAGATAATTTTTCATAAAGTCAAAAATGGACATTTCTAACCGAAGATGTG
>NC_051412.1:1521701-1522058 GCF_015228065.2 Penaeus monodon
TGTCATTATATGGGAAGCAGATTTAAGTAAGACAGTTATCATTCCTGCAATATACTGGATTCTCACTTTCTATATGTATATCATGAACATTTAAGAAGTATATATTAAGCAGTATATACACAGAATATACCCACTTTCTATTCTAACGTTCATCCCAAATTATGCAATTAAACTCCAAGCCCACTCCTGCGTTTACGTAGAGCTGTTCCTAATTTCAATTGTTGATATGCGAAAATTATTAACTACTGAACAAAATTGTTACGAAAACTGCGGCATCTCACACCGCTGCTCGTCGGGCTGAACACAGTGTGATTATTTTCCGACAATAAATCTGAAGCAAAGTATTGTGATTTATGT
>NC_051412.1:1523592-1525538 GCF_015228065.2 Penaeus monodon
TTAATGCCCGTATACCTTTAGTTTTGACAAAAATCAAAAAACTTTGCTTCGATTTTTTGTGGGAAAAAAATCCACTGTTTTCACCCCCGACAGCAGGGGGTGTGAGTGCCGCAGTTTTCGTAAAAATTTTGTTCAGTAGTTAAAAATTTTTCGCTTTCAAAAATTGAAATTAGGAACAGCTCTACGAAAACGCAGGAGTGGGTTTGGGGTTTTAAATTGCATTTTGGGATAAACGTTAAATAGAAAGTGGGTATTTTCTGTGTATATACTGCTTAAATAAAATTTTTCTTAAATTTTCAATATACTATAGAAAGTGAGATCCGTATATTGCGGGAATGATAACTTCTTATTTAAATCTGCTTCCCAAAAAAAAGACTTTTTTATTTGTTCTATTAATTTTTTATTTTTTAATTTCATTTCACTTTCTATTTTTTATTTTTTTTTTTTTTCCTATTTTTTATTATTGATTTTTTTTTTTCCATCTTCGTTAAATGTCCTTTTTTGACTTATGAAAAATTATCTGCAAACTCCCCTGCTTTGATTTTTTACAATAAGTAAAACAGAAAAAACCCCAAAACTGCACATAATCTTTATTACACTTTTTCTCTAAATAAAAAAAATAAATTTTGTGATTTTTTTTTTTTAGATTTTTTTTCTTTATCTTTTTAAAATCGTTAAAACCACTCTACAGATTTTTAAAGTTTAAAACCTACAACTTACATAAAAAAAAATATATATATAGTTTAAAAAAATTCTTGAAGAAAATTTTCGAACATTTTACAGAGTTAGTAAAGGGGGTTTGTCCGGTATCGTGGCTGGTGGGCTTACCTACCCACAGATCGCGGTGCGGGGTTTGCAAGGGAATAGGACAAAGGGAAAGAGAGTCGGGGGTGGGAATGAAGGATGTTTAAAAGGGATGGGAATGGCAGGGGGGAAAAGAGAATGACGAGGGTTCGAGTTGATGGGAGAAATAAAGAGGATAACGATGGGAAAAGGCAGGAATATATAAAAAGGGTGATGATTTTTAAATGGTGGCAGCGGTGTTTAAGCTTTTTGAAAGGGTTTTCAGGGAAAAAATATTAATCTAAATTTAGGGAAAAGAAAAGACCAGAAAAGGGGGAATATAATTCAAGATGAAAAAAGCTAAGCACAGATATTATAAATTTACGGAAAAAAAATTCATGATGGTGGTAAAAATATAATTATATAGATAATAAAAATCACTCGGCTTAAAAAGTAGTTTAAATGACTTAAATTGAAAAAAAACGGATGCATTTTAAAGCAATCATCCTTTTTTTAAATTCAAAAAATTTTTCCTTTTGACGAATCATTAACGCTATCACCTAAGGCCCAAATTTACTATCGAGACAAATAACGTTTTTAAAAGGGCCATTTTAAAACCAAAACCATATCACTTTTTTTTACCTACTTTTTTACGTATTTTATTCCACTGAGTCGGAAATTCTTGTTTGTGTAAAACATGAAAAATATGAAGAAAAAATAGAAATGAAAAAGAAATGATGTATGCTCTACAACGTTTTTGGGCCCAAAAAATTCTTATGTAAAAAATCCCTTTAAAGATATTTCGGTCAAAAAAAACTAATTTGTAGAAAATTTCAAAAACACAAAAATTTTTTCTTTTCATTCAAATATTAAACACTGCAGTAAACAAAAAAAATGGCTTGAAAAAAAAAATGTTTGTTTAAAAACAACAACAAAATCATATAGAAACCATGAATCTCCCGATCATTTTACAGAAAATTTTCAACAGTGGTATAAATTAAAACAATTATTCATCAATATTATGAAAATTAAATAAGAAATAGGGATTGATATTTGTGTTGATGGAGTATTTATTTTTGGTGATGTTTATAAAAATAATAGGGTAATTGTAACATTGCAATTATGTTAGAAATTATAATTATGACAATAGTAAAATAGGATGT
>NC_051412.1:1525574-1525751 GCF_015228065.2 Penaeus monodon
TGCATTTGAAGCTTTTGGGCCCTTTTTTTTAATTTCAGCGTCATCTTTTTTTTCCCTTTTTTTCTTTTTTCTAAAAATTAAATTTTTTCGTCTTCTTTTTATGAATTGTTTCTGTAGTTTCAGATTATTTAACCTAAATTCCCCATCCTTTGTTATGCCCCACAAAGGCAGTTCCAT
>NC_051412.1:1525991-1526682 GCF_015228065.2 Penaeus monodon
GGTTATTATTTTAGTTTTTTTGTTTAAGTTATTTTTTTGGAACATTGCCTTTTTGGGTGCTAACAAAGGTTGGGAATTTTATGGGATTTAAACAATCGGGAAACTACAAAAACAATTATAAAATGAAGACGAAAATTGAATTTTAAAAACAAGAAACGGGAAAGAAAAATGATGACGTAAATTTTAAAAAAGGGACCCAAAAGACTTAAAAACAATTTCTTTGTTTTTTTTATTTTTTGTAATATTATTTTTATCATCTTTTATTTTCTATTGTCATAATATAATTATATAACAAAAATTGAAATGATTATTACAATTACTCATTATATTGTTATAATCATCACCATCACATAAGTACTGCCATCAACACAAATATCAATCCCATTACTTTTTAAAATTTTTTACTAAGTATTTGTGAAAAATTTGTTTTAATTTCATCCACTGTTGAGAATTGCTGTAAAATGAGGGGAGATGTCAGGGTTTTTTCTACTATGATTCTTGTTGTTTTTTTAAAATAAAACTTTTTTATTTAAAGACCTTTTTTTGGGTTACTGCGGGTTTATAATATTAATGAAATGAAAAGTATTTTAGGGTTTAAATTAGTCAAACTTAGGTTTATTTGCACCGAAAATTTTTAAAGGCATTTTTTTACAAGAAAATTTTTGTGCCAAATGCTTTGTAGAGATAAAAT
>NC_051412.1:1526722-1528176 GCF_015228065.2 Penaeus monodon
TTTACCAAACAAAAATTCCGACTCGGGAAAAAAGTACGTAAAACAAGTAGGTAACAAAAATGATAGGGTTTGGTTTTTAAAAGGGCTTTAAAGAGCGTTTTTGTCTCGATAGTACTGTAGTCCTTGGGTGATAGCGTTAATGATATCAGCACAGGAAAATTTTGTGATTAAAAGAAAGGATGCTTTGGTTAATGCATCCGTTTCCTTTAAATTTTTTAATGTCTTAATCTACTTTTTAAGCCTGGTGATTTTTTTTTATCTATTAATTATATTTTCCCATCCATCATGAAATTTTTTCTCCGTAATTCTAGATATCTGTTGTTACTTTTTTTCATCTTGATTTATTTCCCTTTTTGCGGCTTTTTTCTTCCAAAATTCGTTTAAATTTTTTTTTCCCTGAACCTTACAACAGCTTAACCCGCTGCCCCCATTAAAAAATCATCCCCTTTTATCAATATTTTCCTGCTTTTGCCTCTCTTTTACCTCTTTTTCCCCCATTCAATCGAACCCCGTCATTTTCTTTTCCCCCTGCCTTTCCCCCATCCTTTCTAAAAAAACCTTCTTTCCTCCCCCTGACTCTCACCTTTTTAGTCCTATTCCCTTTGCAACTCTGCCCCGCGATCTGTGGCTGGGAACCCCCACCACCAAATACCCGGAAAAACCCCCTTTTTTACAAATACTGAAGTTTTCGAATTTTTCTTCAAGGAATTTTTAAACCCTATATATATTTTTTTATATTAATTTGTAGGCTTATAACTTAATAACTTAAGGGTTGCGTTTTTAAAAAATGATAAAGAATAAAAATCTAAAAAAAAAAAATCATAAAATTTTTATTATATTTATTGTAGAAATAGTTATAAAGATATGTCAATTTTTGGGGGTTTTTTTTACTGTTTTTATTATTTTAAAAAAGTCAAAACGCAGGGTGAGTTTGCAGATAATTTTCAAAAAGTCAAAAATGGACATTTCAAACCCCGAAGATGTGAAAAAAAAAATAAATAATAAAAAATAGGAAATAAAAAAAATAAAACATAAAAAAAGAAAGTGAAATAAAATTTAAAACAAAAAATAAATTAATAGAACAGAAAAAAATTCATTTTTTTTTTAACGTTTTAAGTAAGACGTTATCTTCCTGCAATATACGGGTTTCCCCCTTTTCTATGATTCATGAATTTTTAGAAGTATTATTAAGCAAAATTACACAAATATACCCCTTTCTATTCTAACGTTCCCCCAAAATTTAGCAATTAAACCCCAACCCCACTCCTGCTTTTCGTAAGTGTTCCAAATTTAAATTGTTAAATTGCGAAAATTTTTAATACGAAAAAAATTTTTAGAAACTGGGGCATCTCACACCCGCTCGTGGGCTGAACACAGTTGATTATTTTCCGACAATAAATCTGAAGCAAAGTTTGTGATTTATGAAAAAAACTAAAGGGTTAGGGACTTTAAGG
>NC_051412.1:1529776-1530145 GCF_015228065.2 Penaeus monodon
ACCCTTTAGTTTTGACATAAATCACAATACTTTGCTTCAGATTTATTGTCGGAAAATAATCACACTGTGTTCAGCCCGACGAGCAGCGGTGTGAGATGCCGCAGTTTTCGTAACAATTTTGTTCAGTAGTTAATAATTTTCGCATATCAACAATTGAAATTAGGAACAGCTCTACGTAAACGCAGGAGTGGCTTGGAGTTTAATTGCATAATTTGGGATGAACGTTAGAATGGGAAAGTGGGTATATTCTGTGTATATACTGCTTAATATATACTTTTTAAATGTTCATGATATACATAAAAAGGGGAGAATCCAGTATATTGCAGGAATGATAACTGTCTTACTTAAATCTGCTTCCATATAATGGAC
>NC_051412.1:1530250-1530328 GCF_015228065.2 Penaeus monodon
CACATCTTCGGTTTAGAAATGTCCATTTTTGACTTTATGAAAATTATCTGTCAAACTCACCCTGCAGTTAGACTTGTT
>NC_051412.1:1530360-1531614 GCF_015228065.2 Penaeus monodon
TTGCACATATCTTTTTTACACTATTTTCTACAATAAATATAATAAATCTTGATGTTTTTTTTTTTTTTAGATTTTATTCTTTATCATTTTAAAATCGTTCAACCACTCTACAGATTATTAAGCTTAAAAGCCTAAAAACTTACATATAAAAAATATATATATAGGTTTAAAATTCCCTTGAAGAAAACTTCGAACACTTACAGTAGTTAGTAAAAGGGGGTTTGTCCGGGTATCTTGGTGGTGGGGCTCTACCTAGCCACAGATCGCGGTGCGAGAGTTGCAAGGGAATAGGACTAAAGGATGAGAGTCGGGGGTAGGAATGAAGGATTGTTAGAAGGAGGGGGAATGGCAGGAGGAAAAGAGAATGACGAGGGTTCGAGTTGAATGGGAGAATGAAGAGGAAAACGATGAGGCAAAAGCAGGAATATATATGATAGGGTGATGATTTTTCAATGGTGGCAGCGGTGTTTAAGCTGTTGTAAGGTTCAGGGAAAAAATATTAATCTGAATTATGGAAGAAGAAAAGACCGCAAAAGGGGGAAATATAATTCAAGATGAAAATAAAGCTAAGAAACAGATATCTATGAATTACGGAGAAAAATATTCATGATGGATGGTGAAAATATAATTATATAGATAATAAAAAATCACTCAGGCTTAAAAAGTAGATTAATGACATTAAATTGAAAGGAAACTGGATGCTTTAAAAGAAATGCATCCTTATCTTTAATTCACAAAATTTTCCTTTTGCTGATATCATTAACTGCTATCACCTAAGGACTCACATGTACTATCGAGACTAAATAACGCTTTTTAAAAGGGCCATTTTCAAACCAAACCATATCACTTTTTGTTACCTACTTGTTTTACGTACTTTTTTTCCACTGAGTCGGAATTCTTGTTTGTGTAAAACAGTGAAAAATATGAAGAGAAATAGAGAATGAAAAGAAATGATGTATGCTCTACAAACGCATTTGGCACAAAATTTACTTATGTAAAAAAATGCCTTAAAGATATTTCGGTGTCAAATAAACCTAAGTTGTAGACTAATTCTAAACACTAAAATACTTTTCATTTCATTCAATATTATAACACTGCAGAAAACCAAATAAATGCGTCTTGAAAAAAAAAATGTTTGATTAAAAACAACAACAAGAATCATAGTAGAAAACCTTTGACATCTCCCGATCATTTTACAGACAATTCTCAACAGGGGTATGAATTAAAACAAATTATTCATCAAATACTTATGTA
>NC_051412.1:1531800-1532008 GCF_015228065.2 Penaeus monodon
AGAAATTGCATTTGAAGTCTTTTGGGTCCCTTTTTAATTTCAGCGTCATCATTTTTCTTTCCTTTTTTCTTGTTTCTAAAAATTCAATTTTCGTCTTCTTTTTTATGAATTGTTTCTGTATTTTCCCAGATTAGTTTACTCCTATAAATTCCCATACCTTTGTTATGCACCACATAAGGCAATGTTCCATAAAAAATAACTTAAACAG
>NC_051412.1:1532271-1532474 GCF_015228065.2 Penaeus monodon
CTGTTTAAGTTATTTTTTATGGAACATGCCTTATGGGGTGCATAACAAAGGTAGGGGAAATTTTAAAGGTGTAAACTAATCTGAAACAAACAGAAACAATTCATAAAATGAAGACGAAAATTGAATTATTAGAAACAAAAAACAGGAAAAAAAAATGATGACGCTGAAATTAAAAAAGGGACCCAAAAGACTTCAAAATGCAA
>NC_051412.1:1532636-1532963 GCF_015228065.2 Penaeus monodon
ATCCCTATTCTTATTTAATTATTTACATAAGTATTGATGAAAAATTTTGTTTTAATTCATACCACTGTTGAGAAATTGTCTGTAAAATGATCGGGAGATGTCATGGTATTTCTACTATGATTCTTGTTGTTGTTTAATCAAACATTTTTTTTTTTCAAGACGCATTTATTTGTTTACTGCAGTGTTATAATATTTGAATGAAATGAAAAGTATTTTAGTGTTTAGAATTAGTCTACAACTTAGGTTTATTTGACCCGGGAAATATCTTTAAGGCATTTTTTTACATAAGTAATTTTGTCCCAAAATGCGTTTGTAGAGCATACATCA
>NC_051412.1:1533006-1533823 GCF_015228065.2 Penaeus monodon
TAAACACAAACAAGAATTTCCGACTCAGGGGAATAAAGTACGTAAAACAAGTAGGTAACAAAAAGTGATAGGGTTTTTTGGTTTGAAAATGGCCTTTAAAGACGTTATTTAGTCTCGATAGTAACATGTGAGTCCTTAGGTGATAGCAGTTAATGATATCAGTCAACAGGAAAATTTTGTGAATTAAAGATAAGGATGCATTGTTTAATATGCACCCCGTTTCCTTTTAAATTTTAATGTCATTAATCTACTTTTTAAGCCTGAGTGATTTTTATTATCTATATAATTATATTTTCACCATCCATCATGAATATTTTTCTCCGTAATTCATAGTATCTTTTGCTTAGCTTTATTTTCATCTTAAATTATATTTCCCCTTTGCTGGTCTTTTCTTCTTCCATAATTCAGATTAATATTTTTTCCCTGAACCTTACACAGCTTAAACACCGCTGCCACCATTGAAAAATCATCCCCATTTCTATATATTCCTCCCTTTTTGCCTCATCGTTATCCTCTTCATTTCTCCCTTTCAACTCAAACCCTCGTCATTCTCTTTTCCTCCTGCCATTCCCCATCCTTCTAAACATCCTTCATTCCTACCCCTGACTCTCTTCCTTTAGTCCTATTCCCTTGAAACTCTCGCACCGCGATCTGTGGCTAGGTAGAGCCCCCCCAGCCACGATACCGGACAAAACCCCTTTACTAACTACTGTAAGTGTTCGAAGTTTTCTTCAAGAATTTTAAACCCTATATATATATTTTTATATGTAAGTTGTAGGTATAAGCTTAATAATCTGTAGAGGGGGTTGAACGATTT
>NC_051412.1:1533864-1534019 GCF_015228065.2 Penaeus monodon
GATTTATTATATTTATTGAGAGAAAAGTGTAATAAAGATTATGTGAAAGTTTTTGTTTTTACTGTTATTACTTATTGTAACAAGTCTAACTGCAGGGTGAGTTTGACAGATAATTTTTCATAAAGTAAAAAATGGACATTCAAACCCGAAGATGT
>NC_051412.1:1534128-1534519 GCF_015228065.2 Penaeus monodon
TGTCATTATATGGGAAGCAGATTTAAGTAAGACAGTTATCATTCCTGCAATATACTGGTTTCTCACTTTCTATATGTATATCATAAACATTTAAGAAGTATATATTAAGCAGTATATACACAGAATATACCCACTTTCTATTCTAACGTTCATCCCAAATTATGCAATTAAAACCCTCCAAGCCCACTCCTGCGTTTACGTAGAGCTGTTCCTAATTTCAATTGTTGATAGCAAAAATTATTAACTACTGAAAAAAATTTGTTACGAAAACTGCGGCACTCACACCGCTGCTCGTCGGGCTGAACACAGTGTGATTATTTTCCGACAATAAATCTGAAGCAAAGTATTGTGATTTATGTCAAAACAAAAGGGGTATACGGACATTAAAGAG
>NC_051412.1:1537797-1537864 GCF_015228065.2 Penaeus monodon
TAATACCTGCTTCTCTTTCATTGGGTTTTCATCGTGTAGCTTATAAAGCCACTGTGGTTTAAGGCAG
>NC_051412.1:1538172-1538551 GCF_015228065.2 Penaeus monodon
GTCATTCACCCATCTGTTCTTCCGGCATCCTTCGTCCCTCCATCTCCTTCTCCGCCACACTTCCGCAGATGAGCCTTGCCTGCAGCCTCTCGCGCACCTCATCATGAGCCTCGCTTAACACCCTCGCCTGCGTCGCGGAGGCTTTGCGGCGCCGTAAACCCGTCGACTCGCGTGCCCTTGTTTCGGCCAAAGCTACGGCGTGGCTGCAACAAAGGGGCGGGGCGCAAAGGAAGGGGATTCCTGTTCGTAAGATCATTACGTGTAAGTTTGAGAAGATTAGGATGTCGCTCTAAGCACCTTAGTCGATCCTGTCACTTTCCTTGGCGGGACGCAATGTTGATTACACACAGAAGGGCACTCGCATGAATATATATTATAT
>NC_051412.1:1540664-1540749 GCF_015228065.2 Penaeus monodon
AATGGAAAAAGAAATGCAAAAATACAAAAAAAAATCTGTTCCCTTGAATGTATGAAGTGCAAATGAAGATGTAATATAAAAGCTC
>NC_051412.1:1540818-1540955 GCF_015228065.2 Penaeus monodon
ACTAGTTTGGATTTAATGTTATAATGAAATCCCGTTTCAAATTGTGCAACTTTGCCTTTCTGAATTGAAATGAATATGATACCAATACATAGAAGCACACACATCTAAGCATATATACATGTATCCACACGGCATAG
>NC_051412.1:1544840-1545250 GCF_015228065.2 Penaeus monodon
TTTTTAATATCCATCTTCTATATATCTTTTTATGTAGTATTACTTTTTTTCCATTTTCAAAATATTTATACACTACACAAAAACAAACCTTTTCCAATTTTTGAAAAATCCCGTTTTTGTCTAATCAGGAGTCGAGCGAAAAACCCAATCCCTTGCACATGCCAATTGCAATGAAGACAATAGTAAATCCGCAAAAAAGCGCTATCCGTCTCCGCTTTTGCAGGGTGAGTGGGGGGGAGCCGGGAGGGGGGTCATCATAAACCAGTGAAAACCGAGGGAAAAAGGGAAAAAAGACGAAGGGACACCCGGGGACCCGAGGGGGAAAGAGGGGAAAAATTTTAGACTCTTAAAAAGGGGGAGACTGGAGAGTCCCGCCAGTAAGTCTTCGTCTCGAGATATTGGTCGGAAAA
>NC_051412.1:1545319-1545704 GCF_015228065.2 Penaeus monodon
CCCCTAAATCCTGTGATGGCAGCCAGGGGACCGGCGGAGCGAAGCGAGAGGAAAAGCTCGCGAGAGAGAACGAAGACAGATTCCCCTTAGAAGCGGAGCAGGTACCTTACTGCGCTCCTGAGAAGCCAGAGGAGTCTCCAGCCAAGACAGGAAAAACGCCGGACGTCAAGGGTTCTTCCGATAATAAGAACGCCGGGGTTTCGTGAGACGTGGTTGTTGAAATGCTTATTAATTGTACAGGTTATAAATGGTGACATTCTGCGGTATGTATTGGCGCCCTAAGGTTGAGGTCTGGCAATGTGATATCTTGACTTAATCTGACCTCAGAGCCAATGCCTCTTTTGCAATGCCAATGCCACCTCCTCTTGGCCCTTTCCAGCTAACT
>NC_051412.1:1546373-1546612 GCF_015228065.2 Penaeus monodon
ACAGTCTTGTAGATATGAGCTCCTTCGAGGCGGACGGGCTTCGGGCCAAGACAGTCCTTCCTTGCAAGTGTCTTCAAGGATCACCAACGAGTATCTGTGATCCAAAATTTCTTAAATGTAAGAAAGACAGAAAAGTTGCTTAAAAAAACAATGTAGCTGATAGCTTCTTAACGTGTATGTTGCACTTGTTTCTTTGGTGCTAAATGATGTTCATAGAAATAATGCTTCTGCATGAAATG
>NC_051412.1:1546688-1547246 GCF_015228065.2 Penaeus monodon
CAAAAATTTACATAAAGTATATTTCATTTTCCCTTTTTTTCGCTTTGAGTGGTGCGGATCGGGGCACGAGAGTCGTTCTGTAAAAGGGAAATTATTAAAGTTTTTATTTTTTTTGATAACATAATTGGTAAGGACTTAAATTAAAAGCAATTGTTAACACTATTTTGAAATGATCTAGATTATATAATATAATATATTAAAAGGAAGTCTAAAAGAAAATGAATGACGGTAACAAAATAGGATTAGTATCGTTTTTCTATTTTTGTGATAGTTTAAATGTTGGTTTCTTTTAAAAGATGTTTTAAAATCTGTTTTTTCTGTTCGACTTTATGTAATCAAATAAAAAAGGGATTTTCTGTCCAAATACATGTTCCCCGATAGAAAAAAAAAAGTTTATAAAATATAGGACAAAATAATCTCACATTTAACGAAAAATGGGTGCATTTTTTTTTTTAAAAAAAGGCTAAAATAAACCGAAATTTTTTGAAAAAAAAGGTTGGACCAAACCCATTTCTTATTTTAAAAAGTAAGATGAAAATTTTGATCGTCAAAAGGGCC
>NC_051412.1:1549226-1549605 GCF_015228065.2 Penaeus monodon
CATTTAGACGATCAATATTTTCATCTTAACATTTCTAAAAGTAAATGAAAATGGTTATGGTCCAACCTTTATTTTTCAAATTGCGGTTGATTTTTAAGCCTTTTTTTAAACAAGTGCACCACATTTGCCGTTAAATGTGAGATATATTTTGTCACTATATTTTCATAAACGTTTTTATTTCTATCTGGGAATGCATGTATTGTGGCACAGCAAATGCCATTTTATTTGATTACATAAAGTCTGAGACAGAAAGAACAGATTATTAAATCATCATTTGAAAAGAAGACCAACATTAATTCTATCACAAATATAGAACACGATACATAAATCTCTTATTTTTGTTAACCGTCAGTTCATTTTCTTTATAGACTTCCTTTCA
>NC_051412.1:1549635-1549813 GCF_015228065.2 Penaeus monodon
CATTGTCAAAAATAGTGTTAACAATATGCTTATAATTTAAGTTCCTTACCAATATATGTTGATCAAAAAAACATAAAATCATTGAATATATTCACGTTATGTACAGAACGACTCTCGTGACCACGATGCAACGCACACACTCAAAAGACGAAAAAGGAAGATGAAATATACATTTATG
>NC_051412.1:1549898-1550144 GCF_015228065.2 Penaeus monodon
CATTTTCATGCAGAAGCATTATTTCTATGAACATCATTTAGCACCAAAGAAACAAGTGCAACATACACGTTAAGAAGCTATCAGCTACATTGTTTTTTTAAGCAACTTTTCTGTCTTTCTTACATTTAAGAAATTTTGGATCACAGATACTCGTTGGTGATCCTTGAAGACACTTGGCAAGGAAGGACTGTCTTGGGCCCGAAGCCCGTCCGCCTCGAAGGAGCTCATATCTACAAGACTGTTGTC
>NC_051412.1:1550820-1551593 GCF_015228065.2 Penaeus monodon
TAGCTGGAAAGGGCCAAGAGGAGGTGGCATTGGCATTGCAAAAGAGGCATTGGCTCTGAGGTCAGATTAAGTCAAGATATCACATTGCCAGACCTCAACCTTAGGGCGCCAATACATACCGCAGAATGTCACCATTTATAACCTGTACAATTAATAAGCATTTCAACAACCACGTCTCACGAAACCCCGGCGTTCTTATTATCGGAAGAACCCTTGACGTCCGGCGTTTTTCCTGTCTTGGCTGGAGACTCCTCTGGCTTCTCAGGAGCGCAGTAAGGTACCTGCTCCGCTTCTAAGGGGAATCTGTCTTCGTTCTCTCTCGCGAGCTTTTCCTCTCGCTTCGCTCCGCCGGTCCCCTGGCTGCCATCACAGGATTTAGGGGCCTCGGCTCTGTCCTCTTCCTTGTCCTTTTTCTCCTCTCCCTGCTCCTCCTTCGTCTCCTCTTCCTCCTTTTTCCGACCAATATCTCGAGACGAAGACTTACTGGCGGGACTCTCCAGTCTCCCCCTTTTCCAAGAGTCTGAATTCTTCCTCTCTTCCTCCTCGGCGTCCCCGGGTGTCTCCTTCGTCTTTTCCTCTTCCTCCTTCCCCTCGTGGTTCTCGACGTGGTTGATGATGGACACCTCCTCCTGGCTCACCCTCCAGCTCACACCTGCAAACGCGGAGACAGAGATGAGCGCTTTTTGCGGATTTACTATTGGTCTTACATTGCAATTGGCATGTGCAAGGGATCTGGTTTTACGCCTCGAGCTCCATCGAATTAGACAAAGACG
>NC_051412.1:1555675-1555808 GCF_015228065.2 Penaeus monodon
GCCGTGTGGATACATGTATATATGCTTAGATGTGTGTGCTTCTATGTATTGGTATCATATTCATTTCAATTCAGAAAGGCAAAGTTGCACAATTTGAAACGGGATTTCATTATAACATTAAATCCAAACTAGT
>NC_051412.1:1555877-1555962 GCF_015228065.2 Penaeus monodon
GAGCTTTTATATTACATC
This sequence comes from Penaeus monodon, assembly GCF_015228065.2. Classification (NCBI taxonomy): domain Eukaryota; kingdom Metazoa; phylum Arthropoda; class Malacostraca; order Decapoda; family Penaeidae; genus Penaeus; species Penaeus monodon. Next base: position 1,555,896 of record NC_051412.1, read on the forward strand.
TTCATTTGCACTTCATACATTCAAGGGAACAGATTTTTTTTTGTATTTTTGCATTTCTTTTTCCATT
>NC_051412.1:1559309-1559565 GCF_015228065.2 Penaeus monodon
GCCGTGTGGATACATGTATATATGCTTAGATGTGTGTGCTTCTATGTATTGGTATCATATTCATTTCAATTCAGAAAGGCAAAGTTGCACAATTTGAAACGGGATTTCATTATAACATTAAATCCAAACTAGTTTTTTTATGATAAATATAGAACAGTTACGAATGAGAATAAATCATTCCATAGTGCAGGGACTATATGAATGGAGCTTTTTATATTACATCTTCATTTGCACTTCATACATTCAAGGGAACAGA
>NC_051412.1:1561232-1561842 GCF_015228065.2 Penaeus monodon
CAACATTTATTACTGGGTGTGTATATATGTCATTCTGTTTGTCTATATTCGTATTTCAGCATACTATATCTGCATATCTTTTTAATTGCGTATATAAACATATTCTTATATCAACAACTGCCGTTTGACTTCATTTTTCCCTCTACGTCTTCCTTTGTCCTTTTAATCACCTCTTACCTTCTGTTATCACCTTCGTATCGATCTCGCCCCCCTCCCCCCGCCCAAACCCACAGCACTCTGTCTCCTCCAGATATTAAGGGAAAAAAAGAAGAGTCTTCAAAGGGATTGGTGTTCCCAAGATGGAATTAGCTCTAGAAGCTGATTAGGAGACACCAGTTTGCAGTGTGAGAGAGAGATCCTGGACTTCATCCCTAATTAATGAGACACTAAGGAAGGTGAGTGTCATTGTATTGTGAAGGATTATCAGGATGACGGTAGAGAATGTGCAGGTTGTGAAAAAGAATGTATTTATTTTCTATTCTCATCATCTCACCCTTTCTCCCTTTATCTCAATGATTCACTTTTTTTCTCTTCGTCCCCTTCTCTCCTGTCTCTAGATTTCAGTACTCAGTAAGCATCTATGTCAGCGTGTTGGTTTATTATTGCACGC
>NC_051412.1:1562025-1562339 GCF_015228065.2 Penaeus monodon
GAGTGATATTTATGGATTTCAGCAACTAATTGGACAACATCAAAGTATAATGCTTGACATCGGTTGTAAAACTACGGTTTATTCTTTCGAAACAGCTTAGTAATTACTTCAACCGTACCTCTGTGTCATATATACTCCTTTGTGATATAGCGGGTCTCTCATTGCAGTTTAAAAAAGAAATGTTTGCATGGACAGCTGTTATGTACTTGCATGTATGTATGCGGGGGTGGATGGATCTATTGGTCCTCATACGTAGAGTTGAATGTGTCAGTGCTTATGAGTGTATAAGTATTTAGAAAAGAAAAAATGCGATT
>NC_051412.1:1562439-1562517 GCF_015228065.2 Penaeus monodon
CCCAGCATTCCGTTCCCCATTGAAAATCGTCCCCCAAACGGACCATCGTATCTGTCGCTGCATTCACGTTCCTACTTT
>NC_051412.1:1562763-1563002 GCF_015228065.2 Penaeus monodon
ACCCTCGGCGCCCCTGCAGGAGGCCGCGCGTGGGCCTGACAGTGACGACACCAGCAGGAGAAGAATTAATGGGCTTCGGGGAATAAAGGACCTTCGACAAGGCTTCTTATTAAGGTCGATCACCTTATCCAGTGTCTATGCCATATTGAGCCATGACGGCATGCAGCCTTCCATTTCCACCGCCACCTGCCTTCACCTCCGCCTCCCTTCCTTCGCTCACTCTGCCCTTCTTCCCCAAT
>NC_051412.1:1563240-1563568 GCF_015228065.2 Penaeus monodon
ATTTACGCTGATAAGCCTCAGGGGTCGACTTCAACGTATGTCGAAGTCATTCCAGATCTGAAGACGCGCTTTGTAAAGATCGGTTTGGCGGTACTGGGAGACAAAGGGAGGCGAGGGCGCGAGAGGGAAGAGAAATTAGGTAAGACAACGGGTAGGAAGGGAGGGAGAGAGGAAAGCGAGCGAGAGGGAAGAGGGTATAGGTAAGGCAAGGGGGGGGAAGGGGGGCTGGGGGAGGGAGGGAGGCGAGCGAGAAAGAAGGGGGTTTAGGTAATGCCAAAGGGATGGAGTAAAGCGAGCGAGAGGGATGAGGGTTTACGTAAGGCAAGGG
>NC_051412.1:1563683-1563977 GCF_015228065.2 Penaeus monodon
AGCAACGACGGGACTTGTCCATCAGTGTGAGTGGTTCAAACAAAAGAAATTTTCAGTGGTCGAACTTGCTCCTGTTTTGGGGGCATTACAATAACAAACATTTTTGCGTCGCAACCTCTGCATCAGCGTCGAGGTGTCTTTTATGTGTAATTCTTCTGGGAAAACTTCTGCAACGTTGGCTTCCTTGGCCGAGGAGCCTTTTTGATCCTGTCCGCACGCGGCATCTTTTGTGATTAAGCGTTTTGTGTTTTTGTGCCGCTGAGTATGCAGTCACGAACTCACAAACGTACCCAC
>NC_051412.1:1564068-1564169 GCF_015228065.2 Penaeus monodon
AACGTACGAATGCATGTGTATATGTACGTATACTCTTACCTGCTATCAAAATTGATCCATGTATCTATAACTATGTATACTTATGTATACACACATAACGA
>NC_051412.1:1564439-1564670 GCF_015228065.2 Penaeus monodon
TAGTTACTACAGATGTGAATGCAGATATAGATCCCTGTCCCTTTCTTGCAGAAGAAGCGAAAGAAACAATCAAGCAAAAAGAAGGAAGAAGTCGGTGTTACGGTTTTAATACATGGCGCGAGTCTAGCTGTCGTTCGTCAGTTAGAGCCATCAGCTTAACAATGAATTATGACCCGAAGCGACGTCGTTCTTGGGAACTATTTATTATACTTAGCAAATTGGTCCTTCGAA
>NC_051412.1:1564749-1565021 GCF_015228065.2 Penaeus monodon
ATCTTTTCCTTCACCACAATGAAGGGAATGAGGCATCAATAATACCCATCTATTCAGCCGGCCTTCCGGGTGTGTGTCTGTGTGTGAATGTAAGTATGTCACCTGGAGTATTGTGCAGCATAGTTGATAACAGATTGCCTCATTTCAGGGATACCAGTGTCGATATAGAAGCTCACACACACATACAGTGACAGGATCATATCATTCACTAAACATGTACGGAGTGTATTTGTATATTACATAAAAGTGTCTCTTAACTTGGAAATTTCTGG
>NC_051412.1:1565185-1565280 GCF_015228065.2 Penaeus monodon
CGTGGTAGTAAGTTTAAGAACTACTGTTAGTTATTATCTAATAAGTATATACTCTCATTATTTATACACTCACACACACACATATATATAAACAC
>NC_051412.1:1566597-1566810 GCF_015228065.2 Penaeus monodon
ACCGCATATTTGTGCAAACGACATTTCATATCAGGCCCCGGACCGTAAACTATTGCTCCAAAAGACTATCCCAGCGAATCATATCCGTTGACTTCCTTACCATTCTGCAGCGTACAAAACCGGCCCAATAAGCGATCAGAGCACTTCCTATGCCGACCAATACCCTGTAGCATCTGTACCAGAGCGTATCATTTGAGGTAACAAGACGGCTAA
>NC_051412.1:1566999-1567096 GCF_015228065.2 Penaeus monodon
TAAGGTAAAGGAAAAAGATAATACTGTTGTTACGTAAGGGAATATGAACCATGTGTAATAACCTGCCTCCATTACGCTTTGGTGGATTATGGTTTAT
>NC_051412.1:1567208-1567387 GCF_015228065.2 Penaeus monodon
CTGTAAGGAAAGGGGGGCGAAGGAAGAAAGGAGAGAGAGGAATGATGAAGAGGAGATTGCATGAACGAGAAAAGGAGAGAGGGAAGGAGGAAGGCGGTAGAAAAAACATGGAAAAAGGAAGAGAAGGATGAGGCTTTCGATAATAATAGCGTTCTTGACTGCTCTGAAGGTGCTAAGAG
>NC_051412.1:1567869-1568185 GCF_015228065.2 Penaeus monodon
GAAAATGACTTTAAAAGGATGCCTCCGACCCTTTCCAGAATTTAAACCACAGTCAAGGACTAGAGCAAGGAAACAAGTAAAGACCAGGAAAAGAGAAAACAAGAATAACCCGAGAGAACGAGAAGAGGAAGGAACGAAGGGACAAGCAAAGCAGTGAGTGGGAATTCGAGGGGAAATTCGCCTCTTGCAGGGCATTTTCCGTGCAATTTCACTCTGCAATAACGACGCTCTGTGATCAACGATTTAAGAATGGCTACAAAAGAATCAAAAGAGAGAACGTATTCATTCCCTTGAGTGACTCTTGTGAGTTCCATGA
>NC_051412.1:1568728-1569052 GCF_015228065.2 Penaeus monodon
TACTGAGTTTGTGCTTGTGTTCAATCGTAAATATGTTTACTTGTGTGTACGTACGTACACTGTAGATATGTTCATTGGATTTTCCTCACCAGAACAGAGTAAGAAATTTCTAGTTAGGCTTACTTCTCTTTGGCTGCCATATATTACCGCAATGTACATAAATATCGGCCTCCTTCTCTCTAAAGATTAGGTCCCTTTTCTGATATGTAAAGGAAGAGTCTTTATGATAGGAAAGACTGATATATTTTATTCTTCATACATATTTCATTTAAACGCTGTATAGCTGGACTTTTTACTGGTTTATTTATATAGTTTGAGCCTTAT
>NC_051412.1:1569243-1569692 GCF_015228065.2 Penaeus monodon
ATTGCGCACGGAACACCAGCACTAACAAGGAATCTCTCGTAAAACAAGTAAGGAATGTGCTTTATTGAACAGGTATACGCGAGAAGAAGAGACAGTATTTGGAGGACATTGCGAAAGTCTTGGGTGTTTTTTGCCGCATTTCAATTAATTTGTCTTCATTGTCTCTCCAGAGGATGTTTGAAAATGAGAGAAGACATTACGGAGTAAAAAGCACAGCGTGTGGAGGAAATGGAACTCTCGGGTGTTTTTCGCCACATTTCAATTAATCTTTCCTCCCTGTCTGAGGAGAGAAGGCAAATACGAAGAAGGGAAATAAAGAATGGGACAGAAAAGAGACGAAATAATTAATAAAATTTCATGTTGACAGGTGAAGAGAATGACACTGGCTAGAAGAAATAAAGAGATAATCAAATATTATATAATTTTCTCCTTACAAGCATCCCCGCTCA
>NC_051412.1:1570762-1571159 GCF_015228065.2 Penaeus monodon
AAAAAGAATCGCTTATCAACAATTCTTTGATGTCCCTAATTGAGCCTGTTTGTTGGTGGTCATTAAAAATTTCATGATAAAATAGTTTCTCAAAAAACAAGAGAGAAAAAAGCTGCCATGATAAAAATTATCAAATAAAGACATATGAAGGTGTAATTTTCTAAATCCCCTTTACATACGAACACACAAACACACATCGGGTCATTATCACTCTCAGCACTTATTATCAACGGCTAATTGCCCTCCTTCGCCATATCAGTCGCCATTACCATCATAAGAAGGAAGGAGAGGGAAAAAATCTACGAGAAATTGTTGAGTCGTCTTAGGAAAACGATGCTATCAGTTGTATATAATCCGGCGCGATTGGTGAGGAGTCTAGAGTGGAATGAGGTATTTA
>NC_051412.1:1571247-1571375 GCF_015228065.2 Penaeus monodon
ACTACTGTTCATCTTTCCAGTTGTTCCTATATGCTTACTTGTGTTTTTGTCGATGTCTTTGTCTGTTGCAATAATGTGTAAGTTCGTTGTGCATGTGTCCTTAGTCTTTATTTGTAATTTTGTTAACG
>NC_051412.1:1572796-1573152 GCF_015228065.2 Penaeus monodon
ATTAATAAATAAAATATAAATGGCAAAATTCTTTTAACCTTATTTCGCAAAATTGTGTAGAATGAGTCTGCACGATGCAATGGCTAAACACTGCTCATTCAGAAATAAAAATTTGAAATTAAGAATTCTTAAAATTTCTCCATCTTCTGCATTTTGAGTAAAAATGATACATTTTTCGTTATCGGATATACTGCGCTGTTAAGTTGGAAATGCAGCATTTTGTCTTTCTAATGATTCGTAATGCCGATTGACAGTATCATAGCAGTCTCATTACGATGATATTAGGAATAATCATTGAAATTATTATTGCTGTATCAGGATATTTATCGGGTTCTCGGTAGGTTAGGATTTTTTAA
>NC_051412.1:1573833-1574107 GCF_015228065.2 Penaeus monodon
TATGTACATAAGCAGTCATCTGTCTATCTTTAACTTTTATTTTTATACAAACAAAAAATATCCTCCCCCATCTCTCTCTGATTATCTATCAATCTTTATTTCTGCATCTGCCTGTCTAACTGTCTGTTTGCTTCTTGCTCGAACAGGCAGGATAAAGCGGCTTATATTTTCGCGGAAGCAAGAAAGGTCTGTTTCATTTGTAATTGTTATCCATTAGATTCCTTTTCTGCATGTTGTCGGGAAGCATCCATCTTAATCACTTTTTTTGCCATTT
>NC_051412.1:1574191-1574355 GCF_015228065.2 Penaeus monodon
AATCCAGCCCCTCTGTATATATTCCATCAACATATTAATCGTTTCGCTGCAATCGGGAGTCGATGCCCTTCTCGCTTAACCAACTCTCGCAAAAGGGCAAGCATCAGGTGAAGCATTTGTCTCTCGTCGGCGATGGCATGTGAGGTCGATTTCCATTTCGGCGC
>NC_051412.1:1574786-1575138 GCF_015228065.2 Penaeus monodon
TTCAGATATTTACCCTGCCTTGGCTGCTGCTTCCCTCTCCAGTGCACTGGATCTATCCTGATGTATCATCTTTACTTCGTTTTCACTTTATTCCTCCGGTCACAAACGTTATGAGAATTGTGAACAGTTCAAAACAATTTCCCGAAAACTGCGCATGCAATGTTCCTCTTACGCAAGCTTGGGAATGCAAGACAAGGTGAAAGAACAAAAGTTATTCAGTGTGCGCAGGAGTGCTTGCCTGTGCTCGTAACGGGCGGTGAAATATGCAACAAATATGTATACGTAAGCGTGTACCGTATGTTTAACATCTAGTGGCACTGAGTGCCTGCATTTCGGACCGGAGTTACACGAC
>NC_051412.1:1575285-1575378 GCF_015228065.2 Penaeus monodon
ACGGCTACATAGCGCAATATGCGACAAATTGTTTAGCTTTGCTCAGGTGCGGCATCCGCTTTGTAATAACTATGCCATTGATATCTGCAGTTC
>NC_051412.1:1575811-1576021 GCF_015228065.2 Penaeus monodon
CGCATTCACAAAATAAACCCTTCTGTAAAATTATATCAAATTTGCATAAAGCAAATCTCAGTCCAGACGCCTTTCTCTACCGCCTCGACGTCAGCTTCTACATTTTTCTACGTAAAATGTGGTTAAGCCTATTAATTATGAAGCTAATTATTCCACCTTGAGGGAAGAAGAGAAAGCAATGGAGGCGTATGATATATTTGGGGGATTAAA
>NC_051412.1:1576258-1576543 GCF_015228065.2 Penaeus monodon
GATTAGTATTGATCTCTAAATCACTTCTCTTGCATTCTCACTTGCAATCTATTAACTTGTCTACATTTCTACCCTTGTCCACACTTCTTTTTCCTTTCTATCGATTCCTTATTGTCAAATTATGCCATTCTAGGCTTTCCTTAGGTGGTATTTCAGCACATGTTATTCGCCTCTTCTCCTCCAGACGTCGCTTAGCGTTGTTATGACAATGAACCGTAAACACAATGAATGAACTGCGCTTTGGGCGAGAGGTGACAAAACAATTATAGGTTTAATTATATTGAA
>NC_051412.1:1576867-1578818 GCF_015228065.2 Penaeus monodon
TAGTGATTCAGACTATGATGATAATGATAGAATTTTTTATATGACTGTTCTTAGACACATAGTAGGCATTGCTTTTTTAATGCTTGGTGTCTGCTTAAGGCTATTCGAGCATTCACTGTTACTCAGGCATACTTTCCTAGGCCAACTGTAATCATCAGTGCTTCCTTTAGAGGAAGGGGGTATCATTATTCATCTACATCTTCATGAAAAACGATAAAAATGGGGAAACAGGAATTGCGGAACTGCTACTGGTAAGCCTCAACCCGGAGGACGCGCTGACCTGGCTACATGTCCTCCTTGATGATGATGGTGGTGGTCTGGGGCGGGTGCGCCACCGTCTGGATGCTGTTGGTCTGGTTGGCCTGGAACACCAGCAGCGTGACGCTCTCCGGAGGGCGCGTCGGGGAGTCGCCCTCTCTTCTCCGCCAGGACTTGGGCAGGATCCAGCCCAGCTTGACGAGAAAGGGCGGCAGGACCTCGAGCAGCTCCCGCCGGAGGTTGGTGTTGAGCCAGCCGTAGAGGACGGGGTTGATGCAGGCCGAGCTCATGGCAATCATGTGGCAGGCGCCGAACACGGTGTAGAGGTAGGTCGGGTCGCTGAAGCCCTTGTACTGGAAGTCCGCCAGGAGGTTCACGATGTTCCATGGCAGCCAGCTCACGGCGAAGGCCACGGCGATGGTGGACAGCAGGATGGTGGTCTTGTTGTTGCGCTCGATCTCCTTCTGCGCGCGGCGTGCGTCGTACTGGCCCATCATGTGCTGGCCCAGGTAGCGCTTGATGCGCGCGTGCACGACACTCAGCACCATGATGGGGATCCCGTACTGCGTGAGGAGCAGCGCGATGATCCACACGTTCTTGACGCTCCGCGAGGGCCAGATGTCAATGCAGCGCGAGAATAGAAGGATGTGCTGCAGCTTCACCTCCTCCACCACGTAGTAGAAGTAGAGCGGCAGCGTGAACAGCACGGACGCCGCCCAGATCACGGCGATGGACGCCACCACGTGAAACCTGCTCCGGCTCGACCTGCCGACCTGCACGATGGTGGCGTAGCGGTCGACGGCGATGGCGACCACGGTGGCCGGCGACACCATGATGTTGGTACCTTGCAGCACGGGCACGAGCTTGCAGATGACGCTTCCCATGTTCCAGTTCTTGTAGATGAGGCCGACGAGCGTGAAGGGCATGCACACCAGGCACATGCTCAGGTCGGACACCGTCAGGTTGATGATGTACAGGTTCCTGGGCGTGCGCATGGCCCGCTTGCGCCAGATGACCCAGCCCACCATCAGGTTGCCGGTCACGCCGAACACGATCAGGATGACGTAGAACACGATGAACACGACCTTGGTGGTGCCGTCGAGGTAGCCCTCCTGGCTGTCCGAGATGATCTGGTAGGCGTCGTGGATGGAGAAGTTGAACAGCGGGCTGCTCGACTCGTTGATCGTGGTCACGAAGGCGGGGTCCAGCAGCATCTTGCTCAGACGGTCGATCGTGACCACCTCTGAAGCCATGTCACTGTGCTGCGCCACGGGGCCGGGGTACGGGCAGGGCCCGGGATCTCGGCACGAGATGCCCACGATGTCATCCTCGGCCTTTTCGCCCCTCGCCGCCGCCGCCGCGTCCCCTAGCAGGGCTTCCTCCTCGAGGCTGACACTCGGCTCCTCCAGCATGGGTGATCGACGTCGGGGCGAAGTGCGAACTCAGCAGGCGGAGGGACGCGGGCCAGGCGGGCATGCCATGCGCACGTCCAGACGCTCTCAAGCCGCGGAACCCCGTGCAGCGCCTTCTATCCCGCGCGGCTCGACAAAAGATGATCTCGGGGAGCAGAGGAGTTCGGTCAGCCTTCCGCGAGTCACTCACAGGAGGAAGCCACTCTCAGGAGTGTCGACGGAGCGGTCATCTCGTCAGGCGTATCTGCAAGGTTGAGAAAAGAGGAAGTTAGCTGACGAAA
>NC_051412.1:1578985-1579485 GCF_015228065.2 Penaeus monodon
CCGCTCGAGTACGAAAATTAGCCCTCTGAGACGACATCTCAAGCAGCGCAGGAGCGACTGATATCGAACGCCTTGGATTCCTCTCCACGGAATAACAGGTTTCGCTTAACACTGGCGAAGGCGGAGGTGACACTTCAAACACATTTTACAAACACAAGGGAATAAATGGGCGATCCACTGATTAATAAGAATATTGATTAAAAAACATAAATCCAGTAAATAAATATGTTTTTTTTTTACAAAACCGTATTCCCTCCTGCACTGTCAATATGCATAGGTTATTGCGTTTGTATTCACATGAATAACAGACTACAAAAACAGCATATTCAGTTGTGTGAAACATTTCATGAATATATTACCTACAAAACGTTTTTTTGCAGCCGTGTTGCAAAAACGCTTTGATAGATTGTCTTTTTTGACGTCTCTGCTATCAAATAACGAATTTTGCTGCGACACATTGTCAAAAATTCTTGTTTTATCTGTGTTTTGTTAACTGGATG
>NC_051412.1:1579722-1579814 GCF_015228065.2 Penaeus monodon
ATGACAATGCTCCTCCCCTCCTTTTCAGCTCATGACTTCGTTCTCATCCCTCTCCCCCCACACTTTCTTTCCCCCCCCTTTATTTTAATTCG
>NC_051412.1:1579855-1580231 GCF_015228065.2 Penaeus monodon
CACCTCACGGCGACGCAAACCCGGACATATATATCAGCCTGATCCATTCCTTGCGGGAGTTGCCACCATAAAGACGGCCTTTGAGACGCTCTTGCAAAGCCTTTGCTCAGAGGGCTTTGTTGAGAGGGGGACGGTTGGAGAGAGGAGAGGGGAGGGGGGAGGGGTGGGAGGGAGGGAAGGGGAAAGGAGGAGGAAAGGGTAGGGGTGATGGGGGTAGAGAGGGGAGAAGGAGGAGGGGAAATTGGTTGGAGGGGAGGAGGATGAAGGTATGGGGGGTGATGGGGATAGAGAGGAGAGGAGGAGGGGTAAGGGAAGGGAGAGACGAGGAGGGGGGAGTGGGGAGGGGGTAAGGAGGAGAAGGGGAGTGCTCGTCTTC
>NC_051412.1:1581861-1582342 GCF_015228065.2 Penaeus monodon
CAGGAGCAATATCAAAAGTAGTTCTACCAATACTATTATTACTATTACAAAATTAAGAACAAGAATGCAGGAAATCAGGATCTTACAGCAGAAATTAAACGAAAATCTAAATTCAAAGAAAAAATACCGCGATGTTAAACCTTTCCAGAAAAGTGGACGAAGGAAAAAGAAAATTACAAAAAGGTTAACTACAAAGAATAGACCTACTTTATGCAAAAAGGAAAAAGGATAAAAAGATAAATATATACTTTATAGAAATGATAAATCTGCAAAAATAATTAGGGCAGATGATTCAACAAAATACTTTAGAGATTAACTTAAAACTTGCTCATTCTAGATTCAGTTCAGCATAAATTGTTGTGTTCCTTTACAGGATGAAGATACTTAGTCTATTAACAAAAGATTTGATAGGATAATCTGCTTAATGACTTAATTTATAATATTTCCCCTTATAATCTAATATTGAATCGCCTTTTCATTA
>NC_051412.1:1583105-1583228 GCF_015228065.2 Penaeus monodon
CACACGAGGGAAAGAAAAAGTACATTCTGCTGACTCACGCGGTTCTCAGGCGAGCGACCACCGAGATTCCTTCCTTACCGGGGAAAGGGGATATTGCCTCCAGTCTTGAGTAGCTTCTCTTCG
>NC_051412.1:1583487-1583746 GCF_015228065.2 Penaeus monodon
TATCCACAAAACAATAACTATGTATCTTTTTTTAACAACAGTTTTTTATCTACAGTTTCCTTTTTTCCTTTTCAAAACACGTAAAGAAACGAACGTGGAAACAAGAAACATAATAAAAAAGAGACACGAGCAAGTTATGGCGAAAGAGGAAGTCAAATACTCGAAGAAAAAGATAAAAAGAAAGAAAAATATCACGTTGTTGCTTAACTCTTGGCGTAATGTAACCCTTTATCCTTTGTGTATCATACGAGGTTCGTTC
>NC_051412.1:1584365-1584624 GCF_015228065.2 Penaeus monodon
GTGAAGTGAACCATCATTTGGTAATGATAATTTGGATGAATTTATTTGAAGAGAGATTTCTTTGAATTATTGTTTACTACTTGATATATATATAATTCTTGACTAACCTTAATACTTGATAAGTCCCTTGTCATTTTAGTTGTGTTAATCCATGCAAAGTATTTATTGTATTGAATTGTCACAGCTCATCCTATATCTGTGTAATATTTTTTCTTCATACAGTTACATTACCTTGTTTGGAGAATAAGTTGCAATTACA
>NC_051412.1:1584873-1585090 GCF_015228065.2 Penaeus monodon
CCTCCTTCCCTCCGCTTTTTTATTACTCTTGCCTTGTTTGAATCCTCGCTCTGCTACACCTGATCGGTGCCGCACGAGTGTCACGTCGTATGACAAAACAGCTGCCAATTTCATCCCAGTCTGTTGTCGTTAATGGAAACCATTTCCGAGCACTGGTATATTACGGTTGCTTTATTTTCTGTTATTTCCTGTCATGTTGTTTCCCACGTGTTAGATT
>NC_051412.1:1585352-1585646 GCF_015228065.2 Penaeus monodon
CCTTGAGCCTTCTCTTCTCCGGTTGGTCCAAAAAAAATTGAATATTTTCAGTGTTTGTAATTTTTTTCTATCGTCTAATGACCTCATTTTTAAAATTATTATTATTCCGATATTCTCTTTTATCTAACTTTTATTAACATCGATCTTTTATCTCTCCGATAGCTGATATTCGGTGACTCATTAAAAAACAGAGCTAGGAAATGAGCTTGATAATAAGAAGATTGAAGTGTTCTTATCCTCAACATGGATGTAATGATATAATGAACAACTGTGCGTGTAGTTTGTGTTAGACGT
>NC_051412.1:1585805-1586229 GCF_015228065.2 Penaeus monodon
GTTCTGTGATTCAAGACCTATTTTCCTTTATGCCTCTGCCATTTCTTCTTTTTCTCAAATTCATCTAATGATTTCTTCTTTTCAATATCATCACTATCTGTGTGTGTGTGTGAGTGCGTACTTTCAACTAAGAAGCAGTTTTCCTTCATGAGTGCTCTCCCCCATACCCCCGCACTTCACCAGCGCCTCCTTCAGCCATCGTAAATTCCTCCGGCGTAGGTACTCTCGCCCAAGACAGCGAATTCGATAATCGTCTTCAGGCAACCTAAGCAGATCAGGTCTTCTCCTCGCCGCCTCTTGAAGATGCTCGCTGCGTCTTGGGTACAGCTGCCTGCCAGTGCCCATTGCGTCTGCCGGGAGCTCAAGGCAACTCCTCTGTCTGATTTTATTGAGAGATCTCCCTTGATTAGAATGCGCGATACTC
>NC_051412.1:1587544-1587621 GCF_015228065.2 Penaeus monodon
TATTAGCATTATTCTTATTGCATCCGTGGGTCACGAGTGGCCATGAGTATATGTTTTACAGAGTGATGATTCGCGAG
>NC_051412.1:1588838-1589117 GCF_015228065.2 Penaeus monodon
CCTCCCATCGCTAGCATAACCCTTGAGAGTACCCTAGTGTTGTCCCAGTCGTAAAAATCTCAAAGCTGCATTTTCCAACGAACGCTATCGTACTTTCCTTTGTCACAATTTTCCGGCCAAACAGACAGGAGCATCTTGTGAATTGTCTGCTGAATTCACCCTCTCTTATGCTCCTTTTCGGAACTGCAGTGGGGGGGGGGGCAGAAAATTGCTTTTGTCTGGACAGATTGTTTGTTTGTTTTACTTTCGTCTTCGTTCGTGTGTCTGTCGTTATGCTTT
>NC_051412.1:1589601-1589785 GCF_015228065.2 Penaeus monodon
CCATCTTTCCGTTTATTCTCCCCTTTATTTCCTTGCCTCCATTCTTCCATCTTTGCTTTCTACTTTACATTTTCTTCTCCCTCCATTGTTTGTCCCTCGCTTATTTGAATTTCCGTTTCTCTATTTCGTCTTCATTCTGTTTTCTTCCTCTTCACATACCTTCATTTACTTCCCCTTTATTTGT
>NC_051412.1:1589835-1590453 GCF_015228065.2 Penaeus monodon
CATTCGCCTTCTTTACTTTCTCCCCTTCTCCATTTGCGTCGCCTCCCCCCCTCCCCCACGCGCCAGGGTCCCCCACGGGCCCGCCTGCAATCCAGACAAATGTTTTTCCTTCTCACGGCCGACTACCATTTCGTTATTTGTAATTTTCTCTTACGGCCTGAGTAATTTCTTCTATTTGTCCGTCCTTGCTTTATTTATCGTCTTCTTATTTTCTCCCCTTGGTCTTGGGGAAATAATTTGTTTTGTTCTTTGTAACATTCGATTATATAAATGTTTCCATTTTCACCATTAGGTAATAACTTTGAATATGCGCTTTGAATATGAGAGGAAGTGTTCTATCTTCATTAAGCTGCCAAGTGACCAGGGCTGTGACTAGGTTGACTTAGAGAATCACTACGAAGCTTAAGCCGGTACTGTAAACAGGACGATTTATCACCACCACGAAGTTCGCGAATAATGTGTTCGTTCGTGCGAGAAATCCGAGATGTGTTCGTTTATGCGAGGATTAACAACTAGAAGATTTGTTATGCTTAGGAATTTAATGTTTGTTTTAGCTCGGGATAGAATGGTCATATTCATATTTATATCGACTTTATTCAATTCACTTTATCTGTTTGC
>NC_051412.1:1590601-1591367 GCF_015228065.2 Penaeus monodon
GCAGGAAAATAAAGCAATTACATTTGGAATTCTACACATTCCCACTTTTCACTGCGGTAAACACTACTTAATATATTTTCAGAACCAGTCTGAAGTAGGATAAGTTTTTTTCTTCTGCTTTTCCTCTCTTATCCATCCCCAGTTCATTTTATGATCGGTTCAATTAACAGAATACGACACATTTGTTTTTAGGTCATTGTATTGACATGAAGGAACATGACAAAGAGAGACGGCAGGGGAGAGAGGAGGGGGTTGAGGGGGGCGGTTGGGGCACAGGGTGTATGGGTGCGGGGGGAGGGGGGCATGAGGGGAGTAGGAGGGAGGGTAAAGGGAGGGTGGAGGAGGGGGCCATATGTGAGGAGGTAAGGGTGGGGGGAATGGAGTGAGTGGAGGGTACGAAGGAGAAGGAAGACGGAGTGCGAGAAAGAGATAGAGGAGGGAGGATGAAGGAAGGAAAAGGGAGAAGAGAGAGATGGAGAGAAGAGGGGTGGGGATCTAGCGCAAATGGAGAAGGTGAGAAGAGGAGAAAGAGAAGAGAAAGGAGAGCAGAGAGGGAGGCGGGAAGGGGAGGAGGGATCGATTGGAGGGAGTAGGGATGGGGAGGGGGAAATGATGTAATGGAATGATGGATTTGTGTCAAATACTATTATTTCCCAGCTGATCATCATTGATGTTAAATTACAGCCACCATTCTTTCCCCCGAAAGTGCCGATAAGTCACATTTCAGTAAATTGTCCATAAAAAAGTATATTTGTGGTAAAAGTGT
>NC_051412.1:1591460-1591866 GCF_015228065.2 Penaeus monodon
ATATTGAATAATGTGTATAATCAATATCATCATTATAAACTTTATCATTAAAAGACGATATTAATGATATTAATAACAATATGACAGATTATCACATTACCAACATTTCCTGATAAACTGAAAACCGTTGTTTTATTGGTCAGCGAGTGCATTAGGCTTCAGAATTTTTTTCAGCCAGGTTTATCCGTTTTCGTCACTTTGTCTGCCAGCGAATGAAAATATGTCGTGGAAAGCTGTTAAGAAAACGCAAGAAACCACACGATTATGCTGAATGCCTCCACACTTCCGCAGGCACTGCAGCAGGAGAAAAGACTGGCCACATCCTCAAGCTGGGGCCGAGGTACCCTAGTCCTCTACACCCAGAAGCGCCTCTATAAACATGGGTAATAAAAAGCAAGAACTTGAA
>NC_051412.1:1592518-1592773 GCF_015228065.2 Penaeus monodon
TATCCAACCAAATGTAATATGTGAACTATGCAAAGGCCATTATGCAAATACACACAAAGGCAGTCAGCCAGAGGGAAAGGGAGAGGACGAGAAAAGGAGAGAAAAACATATTTAATTTCCTATTTAATTTTTCTTCAATAAACCAGTGTTTCCTGTTTATCCGCCTCGATATTCCTTTTTTATAATTCATAACAGGAAAAGTTGCTATCAGTGCAACTGTTTACTTTGTTTAAAGGAGAGAAAACACCCCATTGA
>NC_051412.1:1593871-1594469 GCF_015228065.2 Penaeus monodon
ACAAAGGCTCACAAACATTCAGTCTCGCAAACAACTTCACAAAACCAAACAGAGGCATAAAAAGTGGCATAAGAAATGGACCGATCTTACACCCGAAAAAAAGTATTTTTTCTCTTCCAAAAATCTGTATAGTCACAGCCTGTCGTATCGGCATTCTATAGCCTTCCCCGCAAACCTCAGCAGATGTGTCCTCGTCCATCGACCTTACTCAAAATATAAAAAAAAAATGTATGGAGACGGGGTATGGCTCAGGGTTGGGGTATAGGAAGGGTGTGGGGGGGGGATTGAATATTTTGAGATGATAAAGATAAAAATGGATTTGAGGAGTTGGGGGAGATGGAACTGTTTACAGGACGGACATTATGGTAGTATTTTCGGTGGGAATATGAGCATGTTATTCGAACTGCATTGAATATAGAGAAGATAATCAGAACGAAAATAAGGAAGTGCAAGAATAGGACATTCTCCTTCGCTTTTATTTTCATACACTTGTTTTCGGCGAGAGAGAAAAAGGGTCTGGCATCCATGTTTACCTTCTTGAAATCTATTCCTTTGTTGCACAAACAGGGGCGTTACGTATTTCATGGGAGGGAAAATA
>NC_051412.1:1594583-1594697 GCF_015228065.2 Penaeus monodon
GCAGCAGCAGATCAAATGATTAAAAGATTTATCCTTGCCAGCCAGCATGTAATGTGGCTAAGCTTCCATATCGTTTCGCGAGTTGCATATCGTTTTCGGACAAAATCGAATCCC
>NC_051412.1:1594742-1595202 GCF_015228065.2 Penaeus monodon
AATGTAAATATGCCTTTCATTTTACTTAAATGCATGTACACAAGGGATTTATCCATGTAGACATTACATGCTCGTACCAGCGCGTATGCAAAATTGTTCTGGGAACCATACGGACTCAGATATGCATAATCTTGGGAACACGCCAGTCGCATTCGAAATGAATTCCTACAGAACATTAAATGCGATGAGAATGGTCAGGTGTATTCCTGTGCATGTGTTTATGTACATGAGTAAATACTACAGACACACTTCACTGAAAACTATCATATGTATGCAGATTCACATTACCAAATCAAGGGTTCGTGAAAATTGCTTATCATGTATATGTTGCATTATTTAAGGGTAACTTTAGTAATGTCTATTGCAAGTTAAGATATTAGAAGATGACGATTTAGTATATGATCGTTATACGAATAACGTTTGAAATTGAATTACAAAATATCAGATGCAGTTAGGAGTA
>NC_051412.1:1596311-1596636 GCF_015228065.2 Penaeus monodon
TGAATGTACTGTGGGAAAATGCATATCCCAAGGCCTACCAAGTATATTAAATCACCTAGAAAAACAAAAAAAAATGTCATGCAACTACATGAAATTCCAACTAAAAGCAAAGAGAAGATTATTAATCATGTTGATTGAGAGCTTAATCAGCCATTCCAGAGCTCCAATCAAAATTAGCAGATTTGATATGACAGTGCGGCGGCCGAATCGGCTAAATATGGGAAGCTGGTTTATCTAATGATGACCAGGTCCTATTTACGTTGCATCATGAAGATTGACCGCAATGGAAGTTTTAATGGAATATCATCTGTCTGCATATTTCTGC
>NC_051412.1:1597473-1597633 GCF_015228065.2 Penaeus monodon
AAAAGACGTTATCAGAACACTACGATACTTTGAGAAAATTATATTGCAAAGTCAATATGTTAACGAAATTTGAAGCCCATTTTAAAGGACAAGGGATTCAGCATACCATCAGCAAAGGCTCAGATTAAGCAGGAGATGAAACTTGGAAGTTATCAATGGT
>NC_051412.1:1598003-1598413 GCF_015228065.2 Penaeus monodon
GAAGTTTGAGAGTAGCCAGAAGCCTGCAGAATGAGCAAGAATGACAGAGAAAAGAGAGAGGCAGAGAGAATGAAATCACTTTCTCTTACTCTCTTTCCAAAACAAACTTCGTCCAGATGCCTCGCAACACACTCAAACATGATACACTAAGATCTTCTATCTCATACAGCACGCACCGTAAACACTGAGAAAGAAAAGTTGGTGATGTTAAAGCCAAAGTTATCGTGACAGGTACCGTAAACAAACTTATCTACTGGTGGAACGTTTATTTTAGTGCGTATCTGTCGTGAGTACATGTCTACATTAACAGTAATTCTGTCTAAATATATATATGTGCTTACAAAATATTTATATGAGTATGATTAAAGATAATAACATTCTGGAAGATTTCGAAAAAAAAATTATTTAGG
>NC_051412.1:1599220-1599945 GCF_015228065.2 Penaeus monodon
CATACATACATAGTTATCAGACTATAAAAAATAACAAAGAACGAGAAAGGAACCCCGGAATGGAATAAAAAATCGCGCGCGCAAGAAGTGGTGTTGCGTAGGAGCACTGGTGTTGCATACTCTCAGTGGTGTTGCAAAGGCTCAATGGTGTTGCATATTATCTGTTGCATAGACTCGTTGGTGTTGCAGAGGCAGTGGTGTCTCAAAGGTTCGGTGGTATTGCAAAGGCTCGCTGGTGTTGCACAGGCTCGTTGGTGTTGCAAAAGTTCAGCGGTTTTGCAGATTCTTATTGTAGTGATGTTGCATGGTGCCGTGGGCGGTGCACGTAGTGGTGTTGCATTGGATGTGCCATCTGCCGTGATCTGTTTGAGTCGCCTTTATTTATCCTCTCTCTTTCATTCTCTCTTTCTACTTCCTTCCTCTTCCTCCTTCCTTCCTTCCTCTCTGCGATCCCTTCCTCCCTCTCACCTCCTCTTCCTTACTTTCGCTTTCTCACTCGATCCTTTTCTATCTTTCTCCATCTTTCTCTTTCCTCTTTACTTCTTTCTCCTTCCTCTCATCTTTCCCCATCTTTCTTCTTCCTCCTTACTTTCTCCCTCTTTCACTTTCTGCTTCCTTCCACCTCCTCTCGCCTCCTTCTCTTTATCCTTTATTGGTCCTTTCCACTTGTCCTTTTCTCCCTCCTCTTCCTCCCCCTCCCTTCCTCATCTGCTCTAATCTCTTGC
>NC_051412.1:1600134-1600404 GCF_015228065.2 Penaeus monodon
GCGGGGGGAAGGGGGTCGAGGACAGCATTCCCGGTCCGGTCGCCGCCATCGCCTCCGTGCAGATGGTTTGAGAGGAAAGCGAGCTCTTTTGTCTCGCTCACAAGAACAAGGAAAATAAGGCTCGCACGAAGGCAATGTCATGTATCAAAGAAATAGCACCCGTAAGGGAAGAGGCCATAGGGGTGGAAATTGTTAAAAAATGACAGATTTTAGTCCTCGAGGAGGAAAATAAAGGATAGATATATAGTTGAGGGATGGATACACTTATTG
>NC_051412.1:1600602-1600779 GCF_015228065.2 Penaeus monodon
GTCTTTCTCTCTGTCACTCACACTCACATATCAGCCAAAGTACACTAATTGCCTACAACATACAGCAGATGTGAAAGAAGGGAAGCTGTGAATAGATGTTTTCGTCGGCCGGCTGGAACAGGCCACACCGCCGCCCAATATTTGGTTGGAAGCAGCCGCTGCCAGCTATTTGGGCTT
>NC_051412.1:1601568-1601726 GCF_015228065.2 Penaeus monodon
AGAGCGATGACAGTTTCATAAGAATTGATAAACGAATTCGAAACAACCAAAAGGTGTTTACCCAAGAAGCCCGAAGAAACGTATCGGTCTGTAGCATGTTTACGGTCCAGGCCACTCGCGCTAAAGGATGCTCTGTAAACTCACGAGCAGTTTTAGTG
>NC_051412.1:1602226-1602592 GCF_015228065.2 Penaeus monodon
TAACCACTTATCCTTCAATTATTTCATTTCTAAAATTATCTTTATAAAACAAATGTACGTAGATACCAGCAACTCAGACTTCTTTATCTATCCTCCCTGTATATATGTGTATGCGTGTTTCTAAATCATATTACAACCCCCCTCAGTGCACTCCCCCCCCCCAAGCCTTTAAGTTATCTTCTCCCCTCTGCTCGCCTCAAACGCCCTTTTTTCTTTTCCTTTGGTCCACTTAGGCTGTTTACTCCCCGAGGCTGTCTGTACTTTCGCCAGGCCTCAGCGGCGTCAACACGAGGCCAAGAATTTACTCGGCTGCTGGCACCCCATCGTGACGAGATTATCGTCGCCTCGAGGGAAAAATTCTGGTGA
>NC_051412.1:1602627-1602698 GCF_015228065.2 Penaeus monodon
CAAAATATGGGGTTGTATGGGTGAGTGGATTGGGTGGGGGTGTTGTAGGGGTTAGGGTAGAGGGAATAGTT
>NC_051412.1:1602849-1603374 GCF_015228065.2 Penaeus monodon
CCTTGCTCCCATTCATTCGCCCTCTCCCTCACCTCTCTCGCCCCTCTACCCCCCCTCTCTTCCCCTCTCGACCCCCTGGCAAGGAGAGTTAGTCACAGGGACTTTCAAACGAATAAAATTAGCACGAGGTTTCAAATAAAGCGAAGCTAAAATAGAAAATGAAAGAGGGGGAGATGAAGAAAGGGGAAAATGGAGCAGAAGAAGGGAAGAAGGAGAATGGGGAAGCACATATATGAGGAGGAGAGGATAAGTGGGGAGAGTAGTACGGAGAGGGAGATAGAAAGGAATATGAATAGAAACGGAGTAGACTGGTAGGGACCAAGAAGTACATATGGAGATACGATGCAGGAAATAGCGACAGAAGAATAAAAGAATAAAAGGAAAACTGAAAAAGAGTGGGAAGGAAAAAGCAATGGGAAAGGAAAGTAGAAGAGAGGGAAAGACATAAAGATAGAGAAGGAATGTAGAGAAAAACAAAGAATAAATACAAAATGGTGGACATGAGAAGGCAAGGACAGCGTCACT
>NC_051412.1:1603476-1603574 GCF_015228065.2 Penaeus monodon
CTGTATATGAAAAGAAGAGAATGGGGGAAGTATGAAGGAAAACGAATCAGTGTGAAGAAAAGAGAGAGAAAAAAAATAGAGAGAAATCACAGACGGAC
>NC_051412.1:1603653-1603955 GCF_015228065.2 Penaeus monodon
TGTTACACAAGAAAAGGGGGGATTTAAGGGAAGAGGACACCATGAAGACGATGAAAAGGGGAGAACATAAAGAAGATAAAAAAGAAGCAGAAGAAATACGAAGAAGATGGAAAAGTAGAAAGAAAACGAAAAAATAAGAAAAAATAGACGAAGAGGAAGAAGTTCACGAAGAAGAAGAAAATAGAGGATAGGACGATAAAGAAGGAGAAGGAAGAGAAGATGAAGAAGATTCAGAGGTTAGAGAGCCTATGACCCGTCGTCATGGCAACCGCGGCATTAAAACGACTAATTTAGGAGTCTGA
>NC_051412.1:1604169-1604283 GCF_015228065.2 Penaeus monodon
GCAAGGATAGAGAGATATCGGTAAACAGGAAACAAGTGAGGAAGATTTTTCAAATTCGTCTGATGAGCCGAATGAGAGAAGCAGGAAGCGTCGTTATTTTTTTGGAAAACTTAA
>NC_051412.1:1604891-1605290 GCF_015228065.2 Penaeus monodon
TGTGTGTGTATGTATGTATATACACCTGTCTATGATAATAATGCACCTATTTAAATTTCTGTTTTCCAAAAGTTTAACGAGACTTCCTGCTTCTCTCATCGTCAAACGAATCCTCCTCTCAGTATCTAACGTAAAACCCGATAGAAATACCTTTAATTAGATTCAATCAGCTAATGTGAACCACCTTAAAACAAGACTAGGAAATCTCTTGGCCTAAAATATAAGGCAATAAAAATCCTGAGGTAATTTATTCAAAGAATCAAATAAATGAACGTTTTATCAAAGTTACCCTTCGTACGGAGGTTCGCTTCATTAATTCATTCCGCTTATGCCTGCTCTTAGAGAGATGCATGATTGGCATTTTGACTTTCAAATTTCTCTCTTTAATCCTTAGTCTCA
>NC_051412.1:1605521-1605898 GCF_015228065.2 Penaeus monodon
AAAACTACGTTAAATGTACATTAATATACTTCGAATAAATGAAAATGTATGAGAGTATAGACAGAATGTTTATTAACGCAGCTTAAGTGTACAGGAATATGCAATGATTCGGAATATATAAAAAATGTACAGGAATGCAGTTTGGGTGTATGTGGATGTAGTTTGAATGTACTGCATACAAATGGTGTCTGAATGTATATGAAATCAGTATGAATTTATATGAACTGAATATATTTGACGATGAAAGAATGTGACTTGAATATAAAGGAATTAATGGAAACTATGATGCGAAAAAGAGAGAAAAAACATGATAACTAGATGAAAGGAAATGAGAAGATGAATAAACCATGGTAGACTTATAGATATACAAACCATTA
>NC_051412.1:1606419-1606684 GCF_015228065.2 Penaeus monodon
CGAAACGATTAACTCAACCAATGAATGCCGAAGCCTGCAAACCGTACCTGCAACACGTGTCCAGCGAAAACAAGCGAGTCACGGCCTCCCTCACGCGACAGCCGCAAGGTTCTTCATTCCCAGTTCCGCACACAATGCCAGCGACCAGCTTGGCCATCTCCATAATCAATAACATTGGGAATAATTGGAATGTGAAGCCAGTGGGGTGCTCTGTCCGTTCTGTAGCACCCCCATCCCATCCCCGCCATCCCCTCTCCGCGATGAT
>NC_051412.1:1606711-1606812 GCF_015228065.2 Penaeus monodon
TGCAGTCCTTTTCCCAATCGCTCTCCGACGTTTTTCCGGTTGGCTCTTGCAGGCGACTTGACACGCACAACATGCTGGATGCAGTCGTACATGAATCTGAC
>NC_051412.1:1607386-1607636 GCF_015228065.2 Penaeus monodon
GAACGCTAACTCCCCATACTGTGCTTTCCTGTTCACATCCGCTGCACTCCAACCAGCACAGTTTTGGGAGATGGCGCCACTTCCCCAACACTTCAATGACTGGCGCGCTGGCTAAGCATCGCCATCGGTAAGCATCATTGTTATTGCCTTCTCTCCTATGGGGATCCTTTTATCGTCTCGCTCCCTGTCCCTCTCTCAGCGTCTCTTGATGTCATCCCTGGCTTTCTCTTTAACCTCCGTATTTTCTCTC
>NC_051412.1:1607970-1608275 GCF_015228065.2 Penaeus monodon
CATCTCCCATGACAGTCAAGCTTTTTTCTTTAACTTTCGTTCATGATTTCTTGAAGCGAAATACTGGGAAAAGATCCAAAATAATTAGGAAGCATTACATAAATGACAGGAAACCAAGGAATATTAGAAATATCAGGAAAGATAAGAAAAAATAATATTATGGTGAACAGAAAAGACAAGAAAGCATTGCGCATGTAAGCTTGCACGCACGCATTTGCAGCTTCTTTTCTGTGATTCAAGATCTATTTTCCTTTATGCTCTGCCATTTCTTCTTTTTCTCAGATTCATCTAAGGAATTCTTTTGA
>NC_051412.1:1609718-1610017 GCF_015228065.2 Penaeus monodon
AAAAGTTTGAGAAACAAAATGTTCACTTCTTTCCTGCCAACTTAGGTACCAAATGAAACCTATATATATCAAATTATTATGGTAGTTCCTTCGCCTCGACCAAACCGGGCGCTGGCAGTCGACACGCCCAACAGAAAACGGGAATCAAACAGAAAACGCGGATTGATCAGGCCACAATGGCGTCCTCCTCCCGCGCAGGTCGGCCGCTGTTGATCCTGAGAGAGTCATTATCGGAGCCGACGAGCCGTGATCACCGTCACGAGGTTCGCCTGAGAACCAATCAGTGTCCGTGCCGCACG
>NC_051412.1:1610049-1610151 GCF_015228065.2 Penaeus monodon
CGCTGGCCTCAGGAAGCACCCTTCGCCTCCAGCTGGGCCCAGCCATGCCCTTCCTTTTTTGCTCTCGCTCGCTCGCCCACGATGCCCCCCCCCCCCCAGCCC
>NC_051412.1:1611020-1611237 GCF_015228065.2 Penaeus monodon
CCAGCAAAATCACCATAGTTGTTACACTGATTGTTCTTAATATTACTTTTATTCACATTAGTAATAATAATACTATAAAACTAAAACTCGACCTGTAATTGTTCTTCTTACCAATGATGATGATCCGTAAAGCCTTCCTTTGTAATAGCATTTGTGAAGGTATTAGTATAATCGCTCAATGTTAGTATCAGTAACAACAGCTGTATTGAAACTGAAA
>NC_051412.1:1611383-1611665 GCF_015228065.2 Penaeus monodon
TTTTTTTACTTCAGCCTCCTCCGTTCACTGCAGTAAAAATAAACCATTTTTTAAGATGCTTGTCTAATGATGTTAAGTGGAATTTGCCCATATTTTTTGCCATCTAACCAGAATACTACAGGCCGTAAGACTCTAAACAGCGGTTGCCAAAATGCTCTCCTGAATTTTATGGGCATGGTTCTGGCCTCTGCCCCGTCTGTGTTTACATTTTGTAGCTCGGGTCCCCGTCATAAACCTGCTCATTCGCTTTTTCTTGTTCGCTCGTTATTAATTTTATCCCCC
>NC_051412.1:1612176-1612364 GCF_015228065.2 Penaeus monodon
TTTCGCGTTCGTCCTTCGCCTGGCCACCCCCCCCCCCCCAACCACCACAGGGCCAGCGACCAGCCCATGATTGTCTGACCTCGACTGGGAAAGGAGAGAGAAGAAAAAAATCCCGTCCCTCGCTTCTTCATCTCCTTCTTTATCTTACTATTTAGTGTATAGAGCTTTCCATTGGTCATCAGTTATGA
>NC_051412.1:1612610-1612724 GCF_015228065.2 Penaeus monodon
ATGGTAAAACAACGACTTTTCAAGAGTGCATTCAGGGATCCTAAAATAGATTTCGCCTGGTCTGAAATCGGCCGAGTAAATTCCCCTTCCAGTCGATCAACAGTCTGGAAGGGA
>NC_051412.1:1613445-1613514 GCF_015228065.2 Penaeus monodon
GTTATACTCATTAACATAGCATTTATTTCTGAAATAGGAATCTTCAGGAACACAGTCATTTTAGTTTAT
>NC_051412.1:1613617-1613730 GCF_015228065.2 Penaeus monodon
CATGTTGTGAGATAATCTATGGTCGTTTAAGTCTTCGTAAGATATAATATCTAATATTATTTTGTATAAACACTTCTCCTGTCTTTTTAATACTTTATTGTAAATTCACGTCA
>NC_051412.1:1613889-1614117 GCF_015228065.2 Penaeus monodon
AATTAATAAGTTGTAATATTATGGGTGGACGTCAGCTCTTTTTTAAATAACTTGTATATTACTTTCTCTGAGGATATGAATTACATTGGATATGATCATGCACAAAACAGGATCCAAATCCCTCGAAAGTATATGCATACTTGTGATTTAGATTTGCATCTATATCAGAACAAGATCAAATTAATTTACGATTGATATAATCCTCAATTATGTAATAAATAAATGATG
>NC_051412.1:1614164-1614411 GCF_015228065.2 Penaeus monodon
TAATATAGACCATGCGAAGATCTTGGCGAGACTGATCAACACCAAAGCTTTATTACCGGCAAAGTTAGGAGCGTTTTATTGGTATAAGTTAATCTCGTTAGCATCGCCAAAGTTCCTCGAGGCGCCATCGATCCGTGAAACTTGGGAAAGGTATCTCGGGGAACTTTCGCGGCGTGTTGCTCCTCCGCGAAAGGAAAAGGAACAGAAGTCGCTTTTTTTTTGGGGGGGACGAATAACGCGTGGAACA
>NC_051412.1:1614785-1615090 GCF_015228065.2 Penaeus monodon
CTTTGTCACTTCATAGCCTTTTAGCTTACATTAATAGAAATTTGGCAACTCACTTTTGTCACGGAACGCACTGGAGGGGAGTGATGGTGATGCTCACTTTTACACTGAACGACTTTTAATAATGTATTTCGAAATTGAACGCTACCTTATAAGGAGAATTCCTTGTCAGTTCACTGAAAGGTCGATTTTTTCTTAACACTTCTCTCAGTCGGTTTTTGACCTTATACATACAGTATCCTTGTCACGCGTAATTCGCTCACGAACGACGGAGCTCTTTCCGACCAACCTCTCGTTACGACCTCCCG
>NC_051412.1:1615379-1615460 GCF_015228065.2 Penaeus monodon
ATTTTTCCATATTACTACTGTAATTATGAATGCTTTATTTTTTCTGCTATTAGTGTATTATTATGTAAAAGGAGGGAGAAA
>NC_051412.1:1615755-1615937 GCF_015228065.2 Penaeus monodon
GTTTGCGAATCAGTAAAAACATCTAAAGGGAAAAATAAATATACACTTTTTCGTGTTACTGTTCATTAACGCGCCAACTTCCATGAAACCAAGTCGCAATTTGGCCTCAAGGACAGGTACAGAAGACTACAGACTCTGGCCCAAAAACCGCCTTGGCGACGGAGGCCATAGATCAGCCGGCC
>NC_051412.1:1616434-1616839 GCF_015228065.2 Penaeus monodon
ATATTCCGCTTTCCTGTTGAGCACTACTCTGTGGTCCTATTCCTTCCTCCCGTCGTGCATCATATAATAAATAGCTGTTCTCAATCGTTAGCCCAAAATACATCATATCCCTTAAATTCATATAGTCATGTTTACGTATATCATTACGTATAGTTTAACTCCGATCCGCGATTCCAGGGTTGAGCTACACATAACCTCTCAGTGGATCCTGAAGTTCCTATTCCTCGTGCTGCTGGCTAGTTCTAAAAAATCTTCTGCGTTCTCACTGCTGTTCCAAAAAACGATCATATCGCTTATATCAAACGATTCGTAGCGAATCCTACTATTTAGCCGCCGAACCGAATCAACATAGTGATCTACCACATAACCTCCAATAATTAAACCATCCTCAGAATAACAAAAAAC
>NC_051412.1:1617301-1617426 GCF_015228065.2 Penaeus monodon
TGTCAACCCCAACTACAAAAGGGCCTAACCCCCTCGCAGGCCTCCTTTCCCCAACAACTTCCCTCCCGTCCTCCTCCCCCCTTTCCCCTTTCTCTTCCCCCTTTTCTCTTTTATTCAGTAAATTT
>NC_051412.1:1617447-1617594 GCF_015228065.2 Penaeus monodon
TGCATTCCCCCTTTACCTATTCTTTTTTCCCCCTCCCATCCTCCCAACGCCCTTTTTGTTCTTTCTTTTGTTTCCCCTTCGCTATCCCCTTTTTGTCCCCCCTTCCCCCCCCTTTTTTCCCCCACTACCCTTCTAGACTGAACCCCC
>NC_051412.1:1618114-1618219 GCF_015228065.2 Penaeus monodon
CAAAAATGAGTTTTCCCTTTATTAGTTTTCTTTCTCTGTTTTTTAAAAAAATATTCGTACAGATTTTTTATCATAAGACCTTCCTTTTTGTTAGCTTCAGGAAAT
>NC_051412.1:1619032-1619502 GCF_015228065.2 Penaeus monodon
AACTTTATAACTCTATATAGATTTTTTTTGACAAGACTTTCATGGAAAATGTAATAAAAAAACTTTTTAATATTATTCTTTACTTTCATCGAATTTGCAAGTATGTTTATCCTATTAACGGATCATGTTTTTAAATCATTCTGTAGGGACAATTAACGGGCAGTTGATTTGGGATTTCCCAGTTTAAAACATTTAATAGGATTATGTGCTGTTTTAGTTATTCCTACATGACAATTTCAAATAAAATTCACAGCCGCTTTTTTTTTATCCAAATATATTTGTAATTGAATCACAACTTTTTGTAGTTTGTAGCCCTTGATATTTTTCTTATTGGGGGGGGGGGGGGGGTCGCTTTTCATTAACTTCCCTTTGGGGGCCCTTTTGGTCGTATGATATTAGAAAACCTCAAAACCGCTCCCATGGAACAAATGGGTTTTTTTAATGGGAGATAAAGGGAGGTTCTCATTATG
>NC_051412.1:1619521-1620946 GCF_015228065.2 Penaeus monodon
TTTTTTTATCACCCCCCAAAGCCCTCACATCCCTCGGCCCCTTAGGGGACCAAGCAGGCCCCTTCAACCCATTTTTCGCCTAGCCCACCCCCCTTAACCTCACCCTTATCTTCTCTCCTTTAAATTTATGGCCAACCCCACACCCCCTCCCTTCCCAAATAACCCCATTTTACTGCTTCTCAACCCATTGCATGTCTCAGTTCATACTTTTTCCCCCTCCCCTTTCTTTACCCCTTAAACCCCTTCCAATACTTTCCCCCAATTCTTTTTTCCTTAACCCAGGGAAAAAATACAAATTTCCACCCTCCTTCCCCCTCATTCCCTTCCTTTTTCAATCACCCCTTCTTTTCCCATGCCCCCACCCCTTTCCCCATCACCTTCCATTTTTCTAACACCCCCTTTACCCAACCACCCCCCTCCTTTCCCCACCCTTCCCCATCACCCCCCCTTTTCCTCACCCCATTTTCCCCCACCTCCTCTTTCCCCATTTTCCCCCCTTTCCCCATCATCCCCCTCGTTTCCTCACGTCCCCTCCTTCCCCTCACCCCCATCCTTTCCCCTCACCCCTCCCTTTCCCCCCACCCCCCCCTTTTCAAATTACCCCATCCTCCCCCCGACCCCCCTTTCCCCCCTGCCCCCCCTTTTCCCCCCCCCCCCCATTCCCATCACCCCCCCCCCTCCCTTCACCCCCCTCTTCCCCCCCACCCCCCCCATTCCCATCAAACCCCCCTCCTTCCCTATCCCCTCCTTTTTCCATCACCCCCTTTTTCCCCATATCTCCTTCGAGGTCTCCGGGTACTTTAGCACACTTTTCGCCCGAGGGCGAGACGCATTCTGGCAAAATCAGGTGCACTCGGCCTCGCAGGGAGCAGGGAAGGAAAGGGGGGAAGGTGATAAAAAATGTCTATAGACAAAACCCCTGAAACAGCAACACGCTAACAACAACTACATCGCTGGCCCATAAATGAAACAAAATCACTGACAATGAAACAATAGCATCGCTGAAACAACACGCTAAGAACGTCGTGATAAAAATCGCTGACAACGTCGTGACAACAACATCGCTTTTAAAAAATCGTTGACTATATCGCTGACACAACATCGCGACAGAAAACCCCCCGCCCCCCCGCCGAGCGTTTCCCGGGCCCCGCAACTCTTTGGGGCCTTTCCCCTTTGCCTTAGACGGGGCAAATTACTTTCATTTTCCAAGCGGGGCAGGGCAGAGAGCGTCCCCTTGTTTTTTTCTTGTTATTTTTAGTTTTAAATTTAAAAACTACCCCCCCCTTTTCCCCTACCCCTTTCTCCACCCCCCCCGTCCCCTTTGTCCCCGATAAAAGAGAGTGTGGAGGATAATGTTTTTTTTCATTGAGGGAAAGGGGAAAACGGGCCCGGATTTTCCGTGTTCGTGGCTGGTCTGTGCTGTTA
>NC_051412.1:1620998-1621106 GCF_015228065.2 Penaeus monodon
TCATTTATTTCTGTTTTCATGTCAGGGGTTCATGTATCTCTTTATTGTTTTTTTTGGTCGTCTTTTTGTTTGCTCTCTCCCTGTTTCCCTGAGTCTCTTCTCTGTCCG
>NC_051412.1:1621190-1621681 GCF_015228065.2 Penaeus monodon
CTTCTCGTTCAATCCCCTGCGTCTATCACTAGGAAAACCCAGACGTCTGACCCTTTTCCCAAACCCCATTCACGCTGAAAAATAAATGAAAAATTTACCCCGACTCGTTTATAATCGAGGACTTAAACAATTGGGCCCATTTGACCCGGAGGTATTTGCGTGAAGAAAAGCTTGTTTTTCCTCTCTTTCTGCTTCGGGCTGTCACTCTGTGTCTAAGACCGGCATATGAAACGGGTTTTTATAACTGGCGTTTTGATTAAAGTTATATTCGTACAATGGTGCAGGAGGTCCAGAATTAAATAATCGGTCGCCTTTTTCCGGTTTGCTCACTCCCGGGCAGATTTTTAAATACTGAAATGAAAAACCGACAAAATTTGTGTCCCGCCAGAGATTTCGTGCGCGTTTTTTAAAACCCCAATTTCCCCTTTTCCCCCCCCCTTCCCTATTTCCCTCTTTGTTTCCCCTTTCCTCTCATTTCCCCCCTACTTTCT
>NC_051412.1:1621762-1621959 GCF_015228065.2 Penaeus monodon
GGTCTTTTTGTAGTAATGCCAGCAAGGGATCACGATTTGTTGATAATGCAGAATTAGCAGCGGAGAGGAATGCTGGGTTTCGTTTAAACGTGTTTTTCTTATATTGTCTTAATGCCCGCCAAACCTCGTAAGTTAATCTACAATATAACAGGCAGTGCGCCCCATGTGTGTGTGTATGCATGCATGCCCCGCGCGCG
>NC_051412.1:1622159-1622382 GCF_015228065.2 Penaeus monodon
AAAATGCTCTGAGTAACGATAACCATATAAATAAAATGGGTCTGTTTGTTATACCACAATGGCATCGACAAGAACATTAATGCGTCAGGATAACAACATGCAGTGCTATTTTATTGTTTAAATTAAAGTCGTTGTTCTTGATCAAAACCCAGTATAAGGCAAAGGAAAAGAATGTAGTGCGAATTCTCTTAGAGCCTGTTTAACATAAACGTTCATTCCCCAA
>NC_051412.1:1622555-1622687 GCF_015228065.2 Penaeus monodon
CTGCTTTATAACAGATAATTTTTTAATATTACTGGGTCTTCCACACGATGGTAATAGACCTGTACTTAGGTCTATTCTTTTAGGTCTGCTAATAATCGTTTACAAACACAAATATAGAGAACAGAAAGCATC
>NC_051412.1:1623113-1623285 GCF_015228065.2 Penaeus monodon
ATAATCTATTTCCTGCGTTATTTCTTTTCTTTTTGCATTGCTATTCTCTAATATTTCCTTTTTTGCTTATGTTAATTTTTTCGATGTCAATGCGACGTTTATTAGAAACTTTTTTTTTTGTTTAAAAAGCGATTGTGTCTGAAAACATCTTTTGCGGAATTCTAAAATAAGT
>NC_051412.1:1623348-1623770 GCF_015228065.2 Penaeus monodon
GCGTGATTGTGTATGTGTCGGGTAATAATCATATGTGTTTTTGCATAATATTACTGCTTGTGTGTTGCCGACAGCAAGCAGGTTCATTTTAAGCACCAATTTTTTGCAGTTAGCAGCGCACGGAGAAAAGTCTGTTGATTGAAAAAAAAAATATATATTAAAAACTATGTTGGTTTAAAATGAAGCAGAGAGAGAGTTTGCGTAATATCTACGTATTTTTATTTGTTTTTCTTTCTTCTTGATACAGCTTTTCCATACCAATGTGCTTACCCTTCTATCAAAGGTATTTTACCCAAAAAAAACGATTGCAAAATTTCTGCAACTTCTAGCAAAAATTTCCTGCTTATCATGAATCCAATCAGTATACGATATAAAACAGTGAAACAAAAATGTATGAAATGAGCAAACAACAAAAAAGCATA
>NC_051412.1:1625216-1625864 GCF_015228065.2 Penaeus monodon
CCTTTCCTCATTTGTCCTCGATTTGACTCGATTTGTTCATTTTCTGGTCTTTCATTGTTCATACTTATTTCCTCATCAGTTTTCACCTTTCTTATTATACCATTCTACCGTATCTATGTAAATTTATGTTACTAGGGTGTCATTTTATTATTGTATTGATACTAATGCTGGCTTTGTGATTGTTAAGATTATCACTTGTATATTATCGTATTATCATTTACCCTTATCTTTGTTTTTTAGAAGAATTTATCATTGATTGTTTTTTTAAATTATTTTATCATTCTACAGATCTTATTAATCACCAAGACCACTATCTTTTCACGTTACTTTTATCCCCAAAATTTTAAAAAAAAACACATCCTTTTTTTATTTTCGCTATAAAACTTGAACAGAAAGAAACACTGATTTTATTTTTGTTTGAAGCAAAATGCGCGTAACAGCTGCAATAAGGAGAAGTTTACATAAAATAAAGCAGGTTTTAACTTCCCCCTTTGCAGTGAGAACGTGATCTCACAAAAAATTTCCCGCGTGAAAGGAATTGTTTACAACAGGTGGGGTTTTCCTAGTTTTCGAATCGAAGCTTTTATTCCTTTTTTTTTATTTTACTTTGTGCGAGTGAAAATTTTATAATCAAATGTTATATAATTA
>NC_051412.1:1626628-1626942 GCF_015228065.2 Penaeus monodon
ATAAACTAAAATAAAAAAAAGTGAACAGAATCCAGCCGTAATGCCCTCGCCTCGCCCCATGATAAGGAAAGGAGGTTTCAGCATCATCATCTCGCTCAGCATCCGGCCGACCGAGGGGGAAGACCTTCCTCAGCATCCAGAAGACTGCGTCAGGCGGGAGAGATTATGGAGGTCAGGTAAGGGGGGATTTGGTGGATCGGTTCGGGATGCTCGGAATGCATGATTTTTTCCCTTTACTCGAAGCAGAACTATGCATATGCATGTAAATGTGGGTATCGGTATGTGATGTTTACAACACATAAACATATTACATA
>NC_051412.1:1627646-1628170 GCF_015228065.2 Penaeus monodon
TATTAATGCTTTATTTGGATTTATATGATCACAGCGCAATAGTAAATGAAATATGGGTTGCTTGACCCTAGAATTATACACCTGAGGGCATCTGAGAATTTATACCCATTGTAGGGGAAATATTGTGAAGCTTTTTTTCTTCTTTCCCTTTTTCGGGCCAAAATACCTTTCGATTTATACTTTAAAATTTTTACCAGCTGCTTCTCAGTATATGGTTAGTTTCTAAGATTTTTTCAAACTTTACATTAAAAAATGACGGATGAATGTTATGTGGGGGGAAGACTAAAATCCCGATTTAGAGCAAAGAGCAACAGCTGAGCAGATTTTTTGGTTGTATTAAATTTGTTTGGGATAGATTCTTGCGGAATTTTAGGAAGATCAAAAAGAGGTGATGGCATCTTGAAGAAAATGTGGGAAAGGGACATTTTGAGATTTTCCAAAAAGAGGGATAATTTTAAAAACTAACGGGGAGGGTCGACGATTTCTAGTTTTGATCTTACCGGACGGTAGAAATGTAGATCTTT
>NC_051412.1:1628804-1629286 GCF_015228065.2 Penaeus monodon
GATTAGCGTTACTTTTGATTTTTCAGCTCTGTTAATCGACAAAAAGGAAACCTAAAAGGAATTAGACATAGGCCTATCAGAAAAATAGGTATGGTTTTATTGCGTTGTTTTGTCTCTCTCACCTATTGGGGAATGATAAGTGAGGAAATAGGTATAAATAGCTGACAGGGGGGAGGTCTTGGAAAGCCAGGAATACGGGTGCGGGGAGGAGTTCTTAAGGAAGAAGTTTAAATCTAATGGACAGCATAGATTTGCTTTTATCCTTGTGCCCTTCGTTGTCCTTATGAATTCCTTATGTGTTTTCCCTTTCTCTCTCTATTTGCTGACATTTTCTGGTTGTTGGTAGAGATTATTGCATTTCCCTTATTATTCACGCTATTGTAACAATGACGAAAGGGAAAGGAATTCCAGACAACAATTGCACAATTCTTCCGGGATTATTATGCGATGTAATAAACATCTGGAATCGGGAGCCTTGGGGC
>NC_051412.1:1629341-1630116 GCF_015228065.2 Penaeus monodon
TACATTAAAATGGGCTCGCAAAGTAAAGAGAATGTTTGCGAGATGGGTTTGCAAAGTATTTGTATATATGCCCTTTTTTTCATTTTTAAGGTGTGCATTTCGTAAATCAAAAAAGGCCCCACCTCCCCAAAAAAATAATCCACTTCCCTTTTTTTCATAGAGGGATGCATGTCCGCTATGACCACCCAATATTTCATTGGCGTTCCCACTTAAAGGATTTAACCGAGGAACCGGAAGGGAGAGACCCTGAAGCAATAATTTAATTGAACGTATAGGGTAGAGGAAAAGAGGGGGAAGCTTGCAAATTTCACTTAACCCCAAGGTTTTCTTGGTTTTTTTTATTTGCAACCAACGCACCCCGAGGTTTTTTAAGTATTCGGGATGTTTACCTCTTAGTGGCATTTTTTGATTATGTTTGTATTTCGTATGTTGAAAAACGAAGGAGGGGACGAAGTGGGGGGAGTCGAAAAAATATATTAACAAAAGTTGTAAAAGAAAAAGTAAGGAAAAGATTTTTATAAATATTTAGTTAAAAAAAAAGAAAAAAAATAACCGTAATCGATATCAAAATGTTTTATATAAAGAAACAAGAGAAAATGTTAAAACTCTGTAATTCTTTTTTTTCAGAAAGACAAAACATTTAGAACGACTTTGCATCTATCCCAGAATCACTTCCATTTTTAAAAGAAAATTAAAATATTTTTTAAAGAGAACATTAACCCCCCAAGAATCGGTGCCTTTGCTACTTACCCGGGCAACCCTTTTAAAAACATGT
>NC_051412.1:1630687-1630929 GCF_015228065.2 Penaeus monodon
TTAATTTCTTACTTGTGGTTGCTAATCCAAGCCGGTAAAGAAAGTACTGCTTCCGAAAGGGATGAAACTGAGTGGTTCGCCCTTTGCCTTGCTTGAGTAACAGCGGGTTGAGAGAAGCCACGGGCGATCCTCCACGGCGCAATATCAACATCAAAGAAATATTGATTTAAAAAATACGCTAGTTCTTTGGTATTTGTTCCTTTCTATCGGTAAATCAACATTTTATACAGAAATGCCAAAAG
>NC_051412.1:1631021-1631742 GCF_015228065.2 Penaeus monodon
ATTATATAGTGTTTTCTCACTCTTTGTCTTTCTCGGGCCCAAACTGTATATGTGCGTGAACGCGCGCGCGGGCCCAGGGCCTTGAGACCTTCCTCAAAAGGTCGCCATAAACCCCGCGATAGCACGGGAGTTTGATATTGCTGCTAAGCTTGGTGGCAATCGAGCTAAGGGTCCAGTTTGTCCCACACCATGAAATACGAAGCGAAACATGAGGTTGATTTCCCCAAAAATCCATTAGGGGTTCTTTTCTTTTTGAAGCGAAAATGAGGCTAAGGGAGCTTTATTGCGGCTTTTTCATTCATTTTTCTTGTTTGTGATATACTGTGTACATAAAAAAGAAGAAGAACAGAAAAAAGTCAGACTTTATCGAAGTATAAAGAAAACAAGAGAAAAAAAGAAAGATATTTAGTCTGTCTAAGACATCAAGAGGAACGGAGATAAACTTTTAGCATTATTTAGTATTCCAGACAAATGATACATTTGATATTTAAATACAAACTAAAAAGTGTTGGCTAAGTCATCCGATCTTTAAGCAACCAAGTAACAGAGTGATTAAGTCATTTGTCTTCCAAAAAAGAGAAAGACCCAAAGGTTGTGGAAGAAAAGGGGTTTATTATGCAAATAATTTCACAGGAAGAGCTCAGACCCACCCATAATCACTATTCATTCTCCGAAATATGATATAGAAAGGAGAAATTTTTTGTGGGGATAGTGCATAAAG
>NC_051412.1:1631980-1632413 GCF_015228065.2 Penaeus monodon
TTTGTCTAATATATACAATAAAACATGTAAATATATGTAAATATTGTATTGACGAAGATCCTTCCAGCAGCGGAACGGCACAAAGCGCGGGACGGGCCCCGCTTCCTCGGAGCAAGCAAGAACACTTAGCTCGTAACCGGCTGAGCTGCGCCATCCTCAATCGTGCAACGACCTCTTAAAAAGTGACCTCACGAGCGCACGCGATGCAGGTCATCACGCGTAACGACCACGACCTCGTCATTAACGGTCACGGCCCGGGTAAAGTGGTCCCGGGGTAAACACTTAGTGGCTTCCTTTGTTCCACTTTCGCACTTTTTTCTCTATTTTTCAAAATTTATTCGAGATATGTAGATTTGTAGTGAGTACGCATTAACATATACATAGTTCTCCTTTGCGAGATATTTCGAGTAAATAAACCACACATACATACATA
>NC_051412.1:1633310-1633430 GCF_015228065.2 Penaeus monodon
TTAACAAGATTGTGTGTGCG
This sequence comes from Penaeus monodon, assembly GCF_015228065.2. NCBI lineage: Eukaryota > Metazoa > Arthropoda > Malacostraca > Decapoda > Penaeidae > Penaeus > Penaeus monodon. The sequence goes on from NC_051412.1 coordinate 1,633,331, forward strand.
CATATACCCTATAAACCCCCCACCCCACCACCCCCAAAACCCCCCAAAAAAAAAAAATATAATTTTTTTTTTTATTATTTTTTAAAAAAATTTTTTTAAA
>NC_051412.1:1633967-1634241 GCF_015228065.2 Penaeus monodon
AGGAAATAAATGCTTCGATTCTGAAAGCTAGTAAACTCCCACGACTGTTGTAAACAATTCCTTTCACGCGGGAATTTTCGTGAGATCACGTTCATCACTGCGAATGGTGAAGTTAATATCACTGACTTTATTTTATGGTAGAACTTCTTCCATTAGTTGCAGCTGTTACGCGCATTCGCTTCAAGCAGATAATAAAGTACAGTGTTATCTTACTGTTCAACGTTCTATGAGCGAAAGTAAAAAACAGGATGTGTTTGTTTAAATTATGGGTATA
>NC_051412.1:1635848-1636278 GCF_015228065.2 Penaeus monodon
TTCCTTTATGCTTTTTTGTTGTTTGCTCATTTCATACATTTTTGTTTCACTGTTTTATATCGTATACTGATTGGATTCATGATAAGCAGGAAATTTTGCTAGAAGTTGCAGAAATTTTGCAATCGTTTTTTTTGGGTAAATACCTTTGATAGAAGGGTAAGCACATTGTATGGAAAAGCATGTATCAAAGAAAGAAGAAAAAACAAATAAAAATAACGTAGATATTACGCAAACTCTCTCTCTGCTTCATATTAACCAACATAGTTTTTAATATATATTTTTTTTTTCAATCAACAGACTTTTCTCCGTGCGCTGCTAACTGCATAAAATTGGTGCTTAAAATGAACCTGCTTGCTGTCGGCAACACACAAGCAGTAATATATATGCAAAAACACATAATGATTATTACCCGACACATACACAATCACGC
>NC_051412.1:1636340-1636506 GCF_015228065.2 Penaeus monodon
ACTTATTTTAGAATTCCGCAAAAGATGTTTCAGACACAATCGCTTCTTACAAAAAAAGTTTCTATGAACGTCGCATTGACATCGAAAAAATTAACATAAGCAAAAAAGGAAATATTAGAGAATAGCAATGCAAAAAGAAAAGAAATAACGCAGGAAATAGATCTAT
>NC_051412.1:1636932-1637034 GCF_015228065.2 Penaeus monodon
GATGCATTCTGTTCTCTATATTTGTGTTTGTAAACGAATTATTAGCAGACCTAAAAGAATAGACCTAGTACAGGTCTATTACTCATCGTGTGGAAGACCCAG
>NC_051412.1:1637240-1637467 GCF_015228065.2 Penaeus monodon
AATTAGGAGATGACGTTTATGTTAATACAGGCTCTAAGAGAATATCGCACTACATTCTTTCCTTTTGCCTTATACTGGATTTTGATCAAGAACAACGACTTTAATTTTAAACAATAAAATAGCACTGCATGTTGTTATCTGACGCATTAATGTTCTTGTCGATGCCATTGTGGTATAACAAACAGACCCCATTTTATTTATATGGTTATCGTTACTCAGAGCATTTT
>NC_051412.1:1637669-1637824 GCF_015228065.2 Penaeus monodon
TGTAGATTAACTTACAGAGGTTTGGCGGGCATTAAGACAGATAATAAGAAAAAACACAGTTTTAAACGGAAACGCCAAGCCATTCCTCTCCGCTGCATAATTCTGCATTATCAACATAATCGTGATCCTCTTGCTGCAGTTACTACAAACAGACC
>NC_051412.1:1638015-1638398 GCF_015228065.2 Penaeus monodon
TCCCCCTTCTCCTTCTTTTCCCCCTCCCCCTCTCCTCCCCTCCCCTTCTCCCCCTCCCTCTCCTCTTTTCTCCCCCTCCTCCCTCCCCCTCCCCTCCTTTTCCTTCCCTCCTCCATCCTCCTCTCCCCCTCTTCTCCTCCCCTTTTTTTCCCCCCCTTGTCTCTTCTCTCTCTCCTTTCCCCCTCCCTCTTCCCCCTTCCTCCTCTTTCCTCCTCTCCTTCCTCGTCCCCCTACTCCTCCCTCTCCTCCTCCCTCCCCCTCTCTCTCCCCTTCCCTTTCCTCTCCCCTCCCTCTCTCTTCTTCTCCTTCTCCTCTCCCCTTTCCTCCACCCCCCTCTCTCTCCCCTCCCCTCTTTCTTTTTTTTCCCTCTCTCCCCCTCTTCT
>NC_051412.1:1639407-1639532 GCF_015228065.2 Penaeus monodon
AGATGTCAAGCCCAACTACAAAGGCCTAAGTCCCTCGCAGGCCTCCATTCCCCACATACTTCCTCCGTCTCCTCTCCTCCTTCTCCTTTCTCTCTCCTCCTTCTCTTTTATTCAGTAGCATATCT
>NC_051412.1:1639556-1639629 GCF_015228065.2 Penaeus monodon
TCGCATTCCTCCTTTACCCTATCTTCCTTTCTCCCATGCCATCCTCCCATACGTCCTTTGTTCTTTCTTTTGC
>NC_051412.1:1640826-1642017 GCF_015228065.2 Penaeus monodon
TTCATCGAATTTATGCATAGTATGATTATCCTATTAACGGATCTATGTTGTTAATCATTCTGTATGGACAATTAACAGGCAGTTGATTTGGACTTACCAGATTAAATCATTTAATCAGGATTATGTGCTGTGTTTACGTTATTCCTACATGACAATTCTCAAATAAAATTCACAGCCGCTATTCTTTTTATCCAAATATATTTGTAATATGAATCTACATACTTGTGTAGTTTGTAGCCATATGATAGTACTTCTCTATTTGGGGGGGGGGGGGTCGCTCTCATTAACTTCCTTGGTCCATTTAGTCGTATGATTATTAGAAAACCTCATAATCTCGCTCCCATGGCGATACAAATGGGTTATTAATGGGAGATAATGGGATGGTTCTCATTACTGCCCCCCCCCCTCCCTCTCTTTTATCACCTCCACAAGCCCTCACATCTGCCTCGGCCACCTCAGGGACCCATAGCAGCCCCTTCTAACCCATTTACGCCTAGCCTACCCCCATTAACCTCACCCTTATCTTCTCTCCTTAACTCATGGCCAACTCCTACACCGCTCTCCTTCCCAAATAACCCCATTTCACTGCTCTCTCTAACCCATTGCATGCTCTCAGTTCATCACTTTTCCCCATCACCCTTTCTTTACCCATTAAACCCCTTTCCAATTACTTTCCCAATTTCTTTTTCTCCTTAACCTATGGAAGATACATATACCACCGTCCTTCCCCATCATTCCCTTCCTTTACCAATCACCCCTTCTTTTCCCCATCGCCCCCACCCTTTCCCCATCACCTTCCATTCTTCTCCAACATCCCCCTCTTTACCCAACCACCCCCCTCCTTTCCCCACCCTTCCCCATCACCCCCTCCTTTCTCCATCACCCTCCATCCTTTCCCCTCACCCCCTCCTTTCCCCTCACCCCCTCCTTTCTCAATCTACCCCATCCTTCCCCACTGACCTCCTCCTTTCCCCCTCACCCCCTCCATTCCCCATCAACCCCATCCTTCCCTACTGCCCCTCCTTTTTCCATCACCCCTCCTTTCCCCATCATCTCCTTCGAGGCTCCTCCGGGTACTTTAGCACACTTATCGCCCGAGGGCTGAGACGCATATCTGTGCATATCAGGTGCACTTCGGCCTCGCAGGGAGCAGGGAAGGAAGGGAGGAAGGCTGATAAACAATGTCTATAG
>NC_051412.1:1642059-1642574 GCF_015228065.2 Penaeus monodon
TCGCTGGCACCATAAATGACAACAAAATCACTGACACTGATAACAATAGCATCGCTGACAACAACACCGCTAAGAACGTCGTGATAACATCGCTGACAACGTCGCTGACAACAACATCGCTTTAACAACATCGTTGACTATATCGCTGACACAACATCGCTGACAGCAACGCCCGCACCCCCGCCGAGTCGCTTCCTCGGCCAGCAACTCTTTTCCGGCCGTTCCCTTTGCCTTCAGACGAGGCAAATTACTTTCTATTTTCCAAGACGGTGGCAGTGTCAGAGAGCTGTCGCCTTGTATTTTTCTTGTTTACTTTTTAGCGTTAAATTTCAAAACTACCTCCCCCCTTTCCCCCTACCTCCCTTTCTCCACCCACCCCCGTCTCCTTGTCCCCGCGATAAAAGACGAGTGTGGAGGATAATGTTCTTTACATTTGATGGAGAGGAAAACTGGCCGGATTTTCCTGTGTTTCGTGGCTGATGTCTGTGCTCGTTATCTTTTTTTCTGTCCGTCGG
>NC_051412.1:1642832-1643331 GCF_015228065.2 Penaeus monodon
CGATTCAATCCCCATGCGTCTATCACATAGGATAACCAGACGTCTTGACCCATTTCCAAGCCATTTCATCGCTGAGAAAATAAATGCAAAGGTTACACCGACTCCGTTTCATAATCCGAGCGACTTAAACAATTGGTGCCACTTGACCCGGAGGTATTTGCGTGAATGTAAAGCTTGTATTTCCTCTCTCTTCTGCTTCGGGCTGCTCACTCATGCTGTCTAAGACCTGGCATATGAAACGGGATCTTTATAACTGGCGATTTGATTAAAGTTATATTTCGTACAATGGTGCACTGGAGGTCCAGATATTAAATAATCGGTCGCTCAATTTACCTGGCTTGCTCACTGCCGGCAGATATTAAATACTGAAATGCAAACCGACGATATTGTGTCACCGCCAGAGATTTCGTGCGCGTATTTTAAACCCAAGTTCCTCTTTCAACCCCCTTCCCTCATTTCCCTCTTTGCTCTCCCTCTTCCTCTCACTTCCACCCTACTT
>NC_051412.1:1643416-1643571 GCF_015228065.2 Penaeus monodon
GGTCTTGTTTGTAGTAACTGCAGCAAGAGGATCACGATTATGTTGATAATGCAGAATTATGCAGCGGAGAGGAATGGCTTGGCGTTTCCGTTTAAACTGTGTTTTTTCTTATTATCTGTCTTAATGCCCGCCAAACCTCTGTAAGTTAATCTACA
>NC_051412.1:1643782-1643997 GCF_015228065.2 Penaeus monodon
AAAATGCTCTGAGTAACGATAACCATATAAATAAAATGGGGTCTGTTTGTTATACCACAATGGCATCGACAAGAACATTAATGCGTCAGATAACAACATGCAGTGCTATTTTATTGTTTAAAATTAAAGTCGTTGTTCTTGATCAAAAATCCAGTATAAGGCAAAAGGAAAGAATGTAGTGCGATATTCTCTTAGAGCCTGTATTAACATAAACG
>NC_051412.1:1644186-1644319 GCF_015228065.2 Penaeus monodon
TACTGCTTATAACAGATAATTTTTTAATATTACTGGGTCTTCCACACGATGGTAATAGACCTGTACTTAGGTCTATTCTTTTAGGTCTGCTAATAATTCGTTTACAAACACAAATATAGAGAACAGATGCATC
>NC_051412.1:1644745-1644913 GCF_015228065.2 Penaeus monodon
ATAGATCTATTTCCTGCGTTATTTCTTTTCTTTTTGCATTGCTATTCTCTAATATTTCCTTTTTTGCTTATGTTAATTTTTTCGATGTCAATGCGACGTTCATAGAAACTTTTTTTTGTTAAGAAGCGATTGTGTCTGAAACATCTTTTGCGGAATTCTAAAATAAGT
>NC_051412.1:1644973-1645397 GCF_015228065.2 Penaeus monodon
CGTGATTGTGTATGTGTCGGGTAATAATCATTATGTGTTTTTGCATATATATTACTGCTTGTGTGTTGCCGACAGCAAGCAGGTTCATTTTAAGCACCAATTTTATGCAGTTAGCAGCGCACGGAGAAAAGTCTGTTGATTGAAAAAAAAATATATATTAAAAACTATGTTGGTTAATATGAAGCAGAGAGAGAGTTTGCGTAATATCTACGTATTTTTTATTTGTTTTTCTTTCTTCTTTGATACATGCTTTTCCATACCAATGTGCTTACCCTTCTATCAAAGGTATTTACCCAAAAAAACGATTGCAAAATTTCTGCAACTTCTAGCAAAATTTCCTGCTTATCATGAATCCAATCAGTATACGATATAAAACAGTGAAACAAAAATGTATGAAATGAGCAAACAACAAAAAAGCATAAAG
>NC_051412.1:1646754-1646882 GCF_015228065.2 Penaeus monodon
CCTTTCCTCATTTTGTCCTCGATTTGACTCGATTTGTTCATTCTTCTGGTCTTTCATTGTTCAAAACTTATTTCCTCATCAGTTTCACCTTTTCTTATTATACCATTCTACCGTATCTATGTAAATTT
>NC_051412.1:1647109-1647387 GCF_015228065.2 Penaeus monodon
TATACCCATAATTTAAACAAACACATCCTGTTTTTTACTTTCGCTCATAGAACGTTGAACAGTAAGATAACACTGTACTTTATTATCTGCTTGAAGCGAATGCGCGTAACAGCTGCAACTAATGGAAGAAGTTCTACCATAAAATAAAGTCAGTGATATTAACTTCACCATTCGCAGTGATGAACGTGATCTCACGAAAATTCCGCGTGAAGGAATTGTTTACAACAGTCGTTTGGGAGTTACTAGCTTTCAGAATCGAAGCATTTATTTCCTTTTCT
>NC_051412.1:1648145-1648401 GCF_015228065.2 Penaeus monodon
TAAAATACAAAAAACGTGAACAGAATCCAGCCTGTAATGCCCTCGCCTCGCCCCCAATGATAAGGGAAGGAAGGTCAGCATCATCATCTCGCTCAGCATCCCGGCCGACCGAGGAGAAGACTCTGTCCTCAGCATCCACGAAGACTGCCGTCAGCGCGGGAGAGATTATGGAGGTCAGGTAAGGGGGGATCTTGGTGGATCGGTTCAGATGCTCGGAATGCATGATTTTTTTTCCTTTACTCTCCGAAGCAGACAC
>NC_051412.1:1648772-1649315 GCF_015228065.2 Penaeus monodon
CTTATTAATGCTTTATTTGGATTTATATGATCACATGCGCAATAGTAAATGAAATATGGGTTGCTTGACCCTAGAATTATACACCTGAGGGCATCTGAGAATTTTATACCCATTGTACGGGAAATATTGTTCGAAGCATTTTTCTTCTTTACCTTTTCGTCGACTCATATACCTTTCGATTTATACTTTTATATATTTACCAGCTGCTTTCTCAGTATATGGTTAGTTTCTAAGATTTTTGCAACTTTACATTAAAAAATGACGGATGAATGCTTATGTGAGGGAAGACTAAAATCAGATTTAGAGCAAAGAGCAACAGCTGAGCAGATTTTTTGGTTGTATTAAATTTGTTTGGGATAGATTCTTGCGGAATTTTAGGAAGATCAAAAAGAGGTGATGGCATCTTGAAGAAAATGTGAAGGTACATTTTGTAGATTTCTCAAAAAGAGGGATAATTTTAAAACTAACGGTGGAGGGTCGACGATTTCTAGTTTTGATCTTACCGACGGTAGAAATGTAGATCTTACATATTTGCGTATACAT
>NC_051412.1:1649805-1651230 GCF_015228065.2 Penaeus monodon
CATTTACACCTATACTTCTATCTCTATGGCGCTGCACACTAATAAACCTTCTCTTTGGATACCAATGGAAGAGGATTAGCGTTACTTGTGATTCTTTCAGCTCTGTTAATCGACAACAGGAAACCTAAAAGGAATTAGACATAGGCCTATCAGAAAAATAGGTATGTGTTTTATTGCGTTGTTTTATGTCTCTCTCACCTTATTGGGGATATGATAAAGTGAGGAAATAGGTTATAAATAGCTGACAGGGGGGAGGTCTTGGAAAGCCAGAATACAGGGTGCGGGGAGGAGTTCTTAAGGAAGAAGTTAAGTCTAATGGACAGCATGAGATTTGCTTTTATCCTTGTGCCGTGTCGTTGTTCCTTTATTGATATTTTCCTTTATGTTGTTATCTTTTCTCTCTCTATTTGCTGACATTTCTGGTCTTGTTTGGTATGAGATTATTGCATTTCCCTTATTATTCACGCTATTGTAACAATGACGAAAGGGAAAGGAATTCCAGACAACAATTTGCACAATTCTTCCGGGATTATTATGCGATGTAATATAACATCTGGAATCGGGAGCCTTGGGGCAGAATGCAACAACGAAAATTAAGCGAAAAAAGAGAAGGAATAGATACAATAGAAATACATTAAAATGGGCTCGCAAAGTAAAGAGAATGTTTGCGCAGATGTGGATGGTTGCAAAGTATTTGTATATATGCATCTTTGTTACACTTTTTTAACGGTGTGCATTAACGCTAAGTCAAACCAGGCCTCCCACACGCTCCCCAAATAATCATCCACTTCCTATTATTATCATAGAGGGACTGCCACGTGTCCGCTACTGACCACCCAATATTTTCATTGGCGTTCCCACTTAACAGGATTTAACCTGAGGACACCGGAAGGGAGAGACCCTGAATGCAATAATTGTAATTAGAACGTATAGGATAGAGGAAAAGAGGGTGAAGCTTGCAATTGCACGTCTAACCTCAATGTTTACTTTGGTTTTATATATTTGCAATCCAACGCACCCAGATGTTTGCTAAGCTATTTCAGGGATGTTTACCTCTTAGTCGTGCATTGTTTGATTATGTTTGTATTACGTATGTTTGAAAAACGAATGAGATGGAGACAGAAGTGGGGGAGAGTCGCAAAAAATATATATACAAAAGTTGTAAAAAGAAAAAGTAAGTGAATAAAGTATTTTTTATAAATATTCAGTAAAAAATAAGAAAATATAACCGTAATACAGTATTATCAAAATGATTATATATAAAGAAACAAGAGAAAATGTTAAAGCTCTGTAATATTCTTATATTTTCAGAAATGACTAACAACATTTAGTAACGACGTAGCATCTATCCCAGAATCACTTCCATTATAATAAGAAATTAAAATTATTTTTAATGAGAACATTATACCCTCCAAGAACTCGGTG
>NC_051412.1:1651849-1652045 GCF_015228065.2 Penaeus monodon
TCCGAAAAGGGATGACACTGAGTTGGTCTCGTCCTTTGCCTTGCTTGAGTAACAGCGGGTTGAGAGAAGCCACGGGCGATCCTCCACGGCGCTAATATCAACATCAAAGAAATATTGATTTAAAAAATACGCTAGTTCTTTGGTATTTTGTTCCTTTCTATCGTGTAAATCAACATTTGATACAGAAATGCCAAAA
>NC_051412.1:1652120-1652853 GCF_015228065.2 Penaeus monodon
ATTATATAGTGTTTTCTCACTCTTTGTCTTTCTCTGCCAATCTGTATATGTGCGTGAACGCGCGCGCGGGCCCAGGGCCTTGAGACCTTCCTCATAAGGTCGCATAAACCCCGCGATAGCACGGGAGTTTGATACTTGCTGCTAAGCTTGGCTGGCAATCGAGCTAATGACTCCAGTTTGTTCCCACACCATGAAATACGAAGCGAAACATGAGGTTGATTTCCCCAAATCCACTTAGAGGTTCATTTCTGTTTGAATGTCGAAAATGAGGCTAATGAGCATTATCTGGCCGGCTTTTTTCATTCATTTTTCTGCTTTGTGATATACTGTGTACATAAAAAAGAAGAAGAAACAGAAAGTCAGACTTTATCGAAGTATAAAGAAAACAAGAGAACAAAAAAGAAAGATATTTAGTCTGTCTAAGACATCAAGAGGAACGGAGATAAACTTTTAGCATTATTTAGTATTCCAGACAAATGATACATTTGCATATTCAAATACAAACTAAAATGTGTTGGCTAAGTCATCCGATCTTTAAGCAACCAAGTAACAGAGTTGATTAAGTCATTCGTCTTCCAAACAGAGAAAGACCCAAAGGTTGTGGAAGAAAAGAGGGTTGATTTATGCAAATAATTTTCACAGAAGCAGCTCAGACCCCACCCATAATCACTATTCATTCTCCGAAATAGATATAGAAAGGAGAATTCTTGTGGGGATAGTGCATAAAGGGAAG
>NC_051412.1:1653086-1653500 GCF_015228065.2 Penaeus monodon
TTTGTCTAATATATACATATAAACATGTAAATATATGTAAATATTTGTATTGACGAAGATCCTTCCAGCAGCGTGAACGGCACAAAGCGCGAGACGGCCCCCGCTTCCCTCGGAGCAAGCAAGAACACTTAGCTCGTAACCGGCTGAGCTGCGCCATCCTCAATCGTGCAACGACCTCTTAAAAAGTGACCTCACGAGCGCACGCCGATGCAGGTCATCACGCGTAACGACCCACGACCTCGTCATTAACGGTCACGCGGCCAGTAAAGTGGTCGGGATAAACACTTTAGTGGCTTCCTTTGTTCCACTTTCGCACTTTTTTCTCTATTTTTCAACATTTATTCGAGATATGTAGATTTGTAGTGAGTACGCATTAACATATACATAAGTTCTCCTTTGCGATGATATTCGAGT
>NC_051412.1:1659604-1659711 GCF_015228065.2 Penaeus monodon
TTCCACTCCCTTTGTCCTTAATTGTTTTTAAGATTCATAATTTTCGATACATGCATTCTGATATGTGAATGCAGGGAGAGAAGGGAGTCGCCCACAACCACCCACGC
>NC_051412.1:1659949-1660307 GCF_015228065.2 Penaeus monodon
CAAAAACGTAGTTCAAGCTTTTAGACCCCGCAGCACAATATCCAGCTGCAGGTATTAAAGGGCATTGACAGCCTCTTTGGCACTCCGCCAACAAAAGAGAGCGAGAATGCTGGGTTAGACAGGTAGGTGAACTTTGCCGAGAGGTAATCAAACTTTGTCCTTTTAAAAGCCAGTCTCTAACTAAGTTGCCTTTTCATTCAAATATTTTCTGACCGAAATCTTTGAGTATTTCTCAGTTAAATGTTATTCTTTGGTCATGGTTGTTCCTATTACTCTTTCATTCTGTTTAGCTCCATTTTCATATTTTTCAGATGATTTTCCTTTTTTTCTTTATTTTTTATCTTTATTTCTGTCATAT
>NC_051412.1:1660506-1660959 GCF_015228065.2 Penaeus monodon
CTAGCTATCAAACCGTCTATCCAACCAACCTTTTATCTAGTATCCATATCTCTATAAAAAATCACTCTCTCTGTGTATATCATTCTGACCCTCCACATGCCCATGTAATCCATTCTTAATTGGTTACGCAAGTAATCTAATAACCGGTAATCTTGCTCTTAATTATGGCCGACGTCAAAGAATGCGATTTTGTATACCTTCATTTGCCGTTAGATAAATGGTGCTCGGTATGTGAAAGTTGGTACGCACAGCCTTTCATAGATGTACCTCCAATATCATGAATCCCGTGACTGAGAATTGGGACCGAGATTAAAAAGAAGCTTTGCCACATGTGACAAATGCATAGATGATTTTTCATGTTACTGAGTTCAGTGCGTGTGTTAGGAATATGTAGATTCGCTGTAAGCTTCAGCGTAAACAGGATCTGGTAGATTATAGTATGTAAATATATAA
>NC_051412.1:1660994-1661279 GCF_015228065.2 Penaeus monodon
GGGATGGCAGATAAATCATCAAAGAGAGAGGAAGAGAAGGAAAGAAGATGCAGAAAGAAGGAAAGGAAAAAAATAGATAACAGGAACGAAATCCATTGTCAGATGATTTATCAAATGACGTTGCAAAATCTGGTTCTGCTCCTCCTCGGGTCCTTCTCTAGACGTCCTCGTGCAGCCGATCTCGAAGAATATTTTCCTAATTAATAAACTTAGCAAGCCTTGCCATAATAGAAATCTTGTTGGGGGAAGGAAGGGTGCAGGGGAGGCGAAGGAGGGAGTAGAGTG
>NC_051412.1:1661416-1662030 GCF_015228065.2 Penaeus monodon
GATAGGGATGAATAAGGGGAGGGAAGGGAAGGAGGGAAAAGGGAGTGAAAGGAGAGACGGGGAGGAACGGGGAGGGAGGTAAGAGAAGAGAGTGGAAGGAAGGACAGAGAGGATGGAGATGGATAGGACGCGAAGAATGGGGGAAATGTAGAAAGAAGGGGTGAAAAGGAAAGAAGGGGTGAAAGGGAAAGAAGGGGTGAAAAGGAAAGAAGGGGTGAAAGGGAAAGAAGGGGTGAAAAGGAAAGAAGGGGTGAAAAGGAAAGAAGGGGTGAAAGGGAAAGAAGGGGTGAAAAGGAAAGAAGGGGTGAAAGGGAAAGGAGAGGATGGCAGGAGACATGACGAGGAAGAGAAGGTCGGGGAGGAATGAGGGGATGGAGAAAAGGAAAGAGTGAAAGGGGGTGTGGGAGAAAGGCGAGGAGGAGATGAAGAGAAGGAAAGAGGAGAGGGCTAAAGAAGATGTGCGTCAAGGAGAAGAAGGAGAAACGAGCGAAGAAAAATGAAACAGAGGATAAGGACAGAACGGATGTGTGAAGGAGAAAAGGAAGGAGTGAATTAGGCGACATAAGAGAAGGACGGACGAAGAGGAGACAAAAAAAAGAGAAATCGGAGATGAT
>NC_051412.1:1662132-1662319 GCF_015228065.2 Penaeus monodon
CAGTGGTTCAGGTTGGCGGGAACTTTTTTAATCAAATGCAGCCCGAAAGGTCTCTCAGCCAAAGAATGGAAGGTCTCGCCACCAAGCCAAACCCAGGCCACGTGTTTGCACTAAGTGAGTTTCCTTTTAACGCCTCTGCTTATAAACCTTCTATGTCATCATTCATTAGAACAAAGGCAAGTAAAGT
>NC_051412.1:1662913-1663678 GCF_015228065.2 Penaeus monodon
CGAAATTTCTTATTCCAAAACTAGAATTCAAAAAAACTTAAATCTTTATCTGTCTAATGTATGTGAGGTCTAACTTTTGTCGCGAAAAGGAATTTCATTTATACCGCTTCTGATCTGCTATAGGTTGAATCTACATAGCGAATTCACCTTTATATTCAGAGGTTCGTTGCCTTTGATACTGCAGTGAATGTGAAATAATTTCTTTAAGTATATGTCTCTTTTATATTCAGTCGGAGGGAAATTCTTATCTGAGATGCCTTTGATATTACGAAGTTTTTTTTCTGTTCATGAACGCTATCATTTTCTTTTTGATCAGGCTCTGATAAAAAAGGGAAACTCTCTTTTGGAATTTAGTTGACTATTACTTCCTTATCCCATATGAGCGAAATTGTTGGAGCGAAAAGACTCTATATACAAAAGGGGGGGGGGGGGTTATCGCCATCACGTGTTTAACAAACTTTTTTTTTTCTTTAAAAGAGAACTCAAGTTTAATGAAAAGTCGTCTTTGGTCTTTCGACATTATCCTTCTTCTCTGCATTTTTCTCCCTTTTTAATCTATTCACCTTTTTCTCATCTTTCGTTCTTCATATCTATTTTTTTATTCCCTTCCTCTAATTTCCTCCTCCATCTTCTCCTTCCCTCTCCTCTCCTTTCCCTCTCCTCTCCTTTCCCTCATATCCCGATCTTCCTCCTCCGTTCCACTTCCCTCCTTCCTCCTCCTACGTCCTTCTCCACCCCTTCGTCCCTTCTTCCATCCTTCCCCGC
>NC_051412.1:1663721-1664126 GCF_015228065.2 Penaeus monodon
CACATACCGAAGATTAAGAAAATAGGGAATAGGAGCAGGGAAGAAGAAAAGGATAGAAGACGTGGGAGAAACAAAAGAATTAGAGGAGCAATGATGCAGAGGGGAGTAAGAGAGGGAGGAGAAAAAGAGGAGAAAGAGACTGGCGACTGACTCTATGAATAGAAAGTGTTTTGACACGTGCGGGGAGTTAGCCATTCTCATCCGGCTCTGATGACCTCTTCCGATGACCCCAGGAGGCGAGATATGACCAGCTACGGCTCTGCATAAGGGTTTGGATTTGCGGAAACGAATAGATTGACCGGCAGATTTGGCTTTTTTTTATTCATAAAGGGAGTGTCCTCAGAGGGCGGGAGTTAAATATCTAATTGAAGAGATGTTTATATGTTTATTCCTTTCTTCCAAGTC
>NC_051412.1:1664962-1665350 GCF_015228065.2 Penaeus monodon
TTCCTCGAGATCTCGCCAATTACGGTTCTGTTCGCCCGATATTTGGTGAGGTAACATTGTGCTTGGATAGCCTTCAATGTTTTTTCGCGTTGTCCTCCCAGTGGGCATCGGCCGCGCGTCTTGGAGTGTTTTCTATTGGAGTCTTGGTTCTCTGCTTCCCTGTTCTCGTTCTGGAGAGTTTTCGGCATTTCATTTATTCATGTGAATTTCGCTTATTTCGTGAAATCTAAAGTTTAGCCGGAGATGTCGATGAAGGAAATACTTTTAGTTTTTAGTGAATGATTGTAGAAATAGTCTTTGCGTGCTTGGTCTCACTGAGAATAGAATCATATAAGTTCATATCCCTGTGATAATGAAGCGGTTATAAGAAAACTAATGAAAAGGTCGA
>NC_051412.1:1667579-1667719 GCF_015228065.2 Penaeus monodon
TCGAAGAACAGCTGCTTTCATTACCTATAGGAAAATGGAGAAATATCAAGAAAATTTAAACATCCATTAAGAGACCGAGTGGCGGTCCATTACCGAATTCATAGGCCTGGCATGTAGGTCTAATTATTTGATTATTCAGC
>NC_051412.1:1668156-1668665 GCF_015228065.2 Penaeus monodon
CACGTATGTATATAAATGAAAAGAGAGAGAGATGTAGACAGTGACAGACATGCAGAAATATAATGGTATAATGATATAAGTCTTTTCTCTTCTATCACTTTTGAAATGTATCATTTTTTCCTCAGTACAAAGTAACGGCAATTTCCTCTAACGTCCTCTTTTATAATATGCTAAAGTTGCTATTGTAACTGTTATTACACTGCCAGTTCTACAAGTTCTGACACTGCAGTAGAATTCATATGCAAATATGATACCATAAAAAGCAGTCGTATTACAAGTGGCAGGTCGTATTATGTTGCCATTGTCGTTATTTTAATGTTTTCATAATCCACTCTTTATATTTACTGTGATAAGTATTTGTTACATCTATTATTCATTTATAATTTGCATTTTTCTTTCCTCTTTATGGCTTTGAATTTTTTTGATAAGCTATTATCGTTTACTTTCGCTCTTTATCTTTCGTTTTCATCACCTTTCTGCTTAACGCACTGAGCGCGAGTGCACACACT
>NC_051412.1:1668773-1668861 GCF_015228065.2 Penaeus monodon
TATTTCAGTAACAACACTGTCTTGTTCTATCTCTGACATCATGATGATTATAAAGTTATTTAAATAAAGACACAAACTAACCGAAGGA
>NC_051412.1:1669025-1669201 GCF_015228065.2 Penaeus monodon
GCAAGAAAATCCGACCTTGTTATGTAACAGGCTTAATCATCACGAAGGTCGTTGCGTCGACCTCGCCCTTTGCTCCTGGCTGGATTTGTAGGTCAGAGTTTATCTTTGATATTTAGAGAAAAAACGTCACTCCGTTTGTTATTTCACTCGGATCCTGCGCAGATGCAGAACTTATA
>NC_051412.1:1669874-1670011 GCF_015228065.2 Penaeus monodon
TCACTAGGGCGTAAGAGAAATGTGCACGTTCCATATCGTTTGGCGTTTATTGTTCGGATAAATGATTCAGGCACCTGTTTTTAATGTTACGCGTATCAAATAAAAAACTGAAGTATAAATGGAAAGAAAATGAGAAC
>NC_051412.1:1670065-1670405 GCF_015228065.2 Penaeus monodon
ATAACAGTGATTGTTTGCTTGGTTAACGTTTATATTCTTATTATTAATAGTTACCTGCGTCATTTCACTCAAAAAACACGCGTTATCAACATTGACATCAGCATTACTACATAAGAGACGCAACCTCCCCGTAATTAGGGCACCAAATGGAAAAACATTATTCAGTTAAGAAAACATGCTAATTTCACCAATGGGAAAAACCCGAACTGGATTTTTTTTCTCTAATGGTAATTTTCGTAATGTATCGGGAGATGGTCCTGGTGAGTGGGATCGGATTAAAAAGGATTTTCTCACTGTTTCTCTTTTTATTTTCACGCCCATCCAGCGCACTCCCATTTTG
>NC_051412.1:1670596-1670864 GCF_015228065.2 Penaeus monodon
GCCCATGTTTTTACTCTCATCGTTCCTTCTATTATTTGATCAAACACTTCTCTCTTCTCACTTCCCTCCTTTACTCTCTCTTCCTCCCCTCTTCCTTTTCGCCGAAGACTTCGAATCCAGGAAATAAGATGTCCAAAGGAGAATTTTATTTCTCGACCCATATATTCGCTGTGGCCGACTCCAAGTGCCGAGTTGGTCCTTCGAGGACGAGCAGGGAAGGGGGGGGGGGACGCTTTCCCTGCGCGTTTTCGGAATAATTTACCGACAT
>NC_051412.1:1671896-1672054 GCF_015228065.2 Penaeus monodon
TATTTCTCCAGTAGACATCCGCCTCAAGCCGACAGAGGGAAATTGAGTGGAAAGAACCTCAGTTATGTTGTCTGTCTGTTGTCTCTTTCCGAAGGTGAAAGAGAAAGAATAAGAGAGATTGAGAGACAGACTCAGAGTGAGACGGGGAATAACAGGGC
>NC_051412.1:1672119-1672305 GCF_015228065.2 Penaeus monodon
ACAAGTAAGAACAAGCTACAAAGATGGACAGAGAGATAACAGGCATCTCTAATAGCTCCTTTGTTTGCGAATGAGACAGAGAGACCGAATGAGAAAATGACGAGGCTGATCGCCGTGGCCTGACCCAGTCCCCTGTCTCGTTCGTTTACAGAGGCCATGGCTTCCTCTATGATCTTCGCGGATCTG
>NC_051412.1:1672576-1672685 GCF_015228065.2 Penaeus monodon
ACATTTTCTCTCAATATTATGTATTGAAGTCTGCTTTCTCTTTCTTGTTTTCGTTCAACCGATTTTTATAAGCCTTTCTAGTGTCATGTTTTCCGTTTTCTTTCCACAC
>NC_051412.1:1673687-1673772 GCF_015228065.2 Penaeus monodon
CAAACCAATTAAGCACAAAGTGAGTGGGAAAAGCACATGTGTTCCCTCGACTAAAGTAATTGACTGTAACGGTAAAAGTAATTCG
>NC_051412.1:1674673-1675127 GCF_015228065.2 Penaeus monodon
TTCTGGCAAAAAAGGATAAACTCTGACCTATAAATCATCCTGCCATCAAAGAGACAAGGTCATGCAACGACCTTGTGACTGCCAAGCCTTTTGCATAACAGTGTCTGATAACGTACTTGGACCGACCTTTCATTTTCACTCACAAAGCTGATGGAAAAGAACGGGAATGGGCGTCGGCAGGTCATGATCAAAGTTGTCCATTAAACTATAACGGATTTCGTTGCAAAAATCATAACAACCATAACAAGGATGAGTATATCCATCTGGCACTGGCACTCGCTATCACAACTAGATTATGGTGTTGGCGCATTCATTCAATTACAAATTCATCGTTACATGAGAACTAACTGAACTGACAATATAATCACTGCAGCTGAAATAAATATTGCACAATAACAACGGTTACAAAAGAGTATAAACGTGGGAGGAAAGGGAAATTGCTGTATTTTTATTT
>NC_051412.1:1675173-1676738 GCF_015228065.2 Penaeus monodon
CATAAAAGGAATGTGTTGAAAGGGCAAGGTACGAGACATGCAGTAATAAGAGAACATCCTACAAAGCTCTACTTGATCCTGCTACGTCTATGACTCCTCTGTCCAGGCGATGCTCGTATGTGGCTTTGACGCTGACAGCGCCACCTTTGCCTTAGTGCAGTGCATCCCAGGTCGTGTTCCGTGGAACCAGGAAAAGGTCTCCAGGTTTCCATGACGTAAGCCTATACGCATTCGACCAAAATTTCTTTCATCTTTCATTAGAAAAAAAATGAAATGCTGCACCTGTACTGGTGAGTGTGATATGTTCTTACGTATGTGTGCGTGGCAGACCCAATATAATGCTGGCAAAAGAGGATTAGACATTTCGTTCAAAAGGAGAGTGTCTCATCATTATGTGTCTGTAGTGTACATATACGCACTGAGGGTAAGGTTTCACGGTGTGCAGAACGAAATCAGAACAGCTTCCAGGCCGAGGGCCGGCACCGAACGCCCGAACGAGGGCATAAATTGTTGCTTTCTGACAATCTACCATGACTGAAGTTTGGCAGCCTTCATAAAGGCTGCGGGCGACGGTGGAGGAGGAAAATCATGAGGAAAGTCTTCAACTGATGAAGGGTAAGAAGGCAGTGGAAGCTCTAGTGTGTACTGCTCCATTGCATTGAGCGACAAAAAGCGATAAACGGTCGTATATAAATGCTGCACGAAGGTTCGTAGTGTGAGCCAAGGTTGATCGACCTTAGGTCCAGTGCAGCCCGGAAGCTGCAGTACATCGGCGTTCTGAGAGCCGCGTTCTGGGGTCTCCTCGGGTTCTAGTCCCAGAACCGGTTATACAAAGCAACAACACATGTGATGAGAGAGAGCCGCTGCCTGGGTGAAGGACCTAACATCATCCGTAGTATATATCTGGGACTCGAACGCATGACACGTGAGCTGCCAGGCAAGTGCAGATCTACTGTACCATGTCGGTAGTTATTGCACAATCAGATGCCAAGTGAAGGAAAAATGTATATAGATATAAACGTTTGTACTGCTAAGTTGATGATTTTTTCCCCTAGATAATTACAAAAAAAAAAATGAAACAAAACCATTAAAAAGACTGCTACATTCACATACAGATTTCGGAAATGTAGAATTTTAGTAGTCTACATAAATATTTTGACTGTACAATTAACAAATTAAAAAAGGGAAAAAAAAGGACACACAAAAACTTGATAGGACACTGTAACCTAAGTGAGTAGACACAAATGTATTGTTAAAAGTCATCGAAGAATATATGACATTTAAACGAACATGAATTTGTTTTGATACTGCCAAGATAATGAAAAGCAAAATAGACTGTCAAATTCAATAAGGAACGAAATAGCATATCACTTGTTTCTGTTTCCACAAGTAGAATCATGAATTATTTAGCGAAATTGATATATGTTTCCTTGATAAATGTGTCATGCTAGAAAGAAATAAACGATAGACAATAAAAGTTCCATTACGAAATCAGCCTCGGTAATAGATAACTAAGTGGAAATAGCAATTTGTTCGAATGCAATTCATGTATAATGGGCTCTCGC
>NC_051412.1:1678444-1678710 GCF_015228065.2 Penaeus monodon
TCCCCGCAAGCAATTTTTTTTTTGTCAATCATCATTAAACAAAAATGAATGAAAAGAAAATAAGCCAAAAACAAGAGTATCCATCCAGCGCTATCTCACGTCTCATCGAGCATTCAAAGACGATCATGAATAAGCAGGATTTCTGATCATGTCTCCACGGCTGGAAGGACAAGAGTTGCCTCCTTTCAGCTGTCTTTCGCCCCCGCTTTGAAGTCCTCCTCCAGGCCGCTCGGAAGGCTTTGTTGACGCTGCGCAAGAGGCCGCTT
>NC_051412.1:1678745-1679004 GCF_015228065.2 Penaeus monodon
CCAGATAGTCTTATGAATTATGAAACGAAGCTGGGATTTGGGGACTGGGGATGTGCGTGTGTGTGTAAAAAATCATACATTTTCTTCAACTCACAGAGATGTGAGTTGAAAAAAAAGATTTGAATGAATTTATAGATCTATGAAATCCTGAATGATCGCATCGTTTCTAAAAACGAAGGACGTTGAAAGCTGTAATTTACTTCACATTCCGGATCCTGACAGATGAATTGACATGATTTATACTTCTTAAATAGATGGA
>NC_051412.1:1679394-1679609 GCF_015228065.2 Penaeus monodon
GAAAAAAAACTATTTAGTAAATAAATATGAAAAACTTAAAAATATGTAAATCCTTAAAGTTGTTTTCCTTATCAACAGACATCTTTTGCATTATGTATTTCACGAAGCAAAGTACCTTGTTAGCTCGTGTTCATTTATTCAGCCGAACTACAGGGCTCTACATAATTCAACGCATTCTTGAATGAACTGAGCAGAATCGACGCATAATGTACATG
>NC_051412.1:1680641-1681796 GCF_015228065.2 Penaeus monodon
ATTGCATTTCTTCCCGTTGTTGCGTTTCCTCCATCTCCTGGCGTCCCCCAATTCCCCTCACTCGCCGGCCCCCCACACAACCCCAAGGAGCAAGTTCCCCTCAAGCCGCCCCACACGGGCTTGTAAGTTGGTCCTATAAATGACGTAATTTTCTTGAGCCCTCCCTCTCCCCCTCCTTCTCTCTCTCTCTTCTTCCCTCTCTTCCTCCTTCCCTCTCTCCCTCCTTCCCTCTCTCCCTCCTTCCCTTTCGCCCTCCTTCCCTCTCTCCCTCCCTCCCTCTCTCCCTCCTTCCCTCTCTCCCTCCTTCCCTCTCCCCCTCCTTCCCTCTCTCTCTCCTTCCCTCTCTCCCTCCTCCCTCTCTCCCTCCTTCTCTCTCTCCCTCCCTTCCCTCTCTCCTCCCTTCCCTCTCTCCCACCTTCCCTCTCTCCCCCTTCCCTCTCTCCCTCCTTCCCTCTCTCCCTCCTTCCCTCTCTCCCTCCTCCCTCTCCCTCCTCTCTCTCTCCTTCCCTCCTTCCCTCTCTCCCTCCTTCCCTCTATCCCTCCTTCCCTCCTTCCCTCCTGCCCTTCTTTCCTCCTTCCCTCCTTCCCTCCTTTATTCCTTCCCTCCTGCCCTCCTTTTCTCCTGCCCTCCTTTCCTCCTTCCCTCGTTCCTTCCTACCCTTCTTCCCTTTCCTCCTTCTCTCCTTCCTGTACGTGTGTATTGATTCATACATACGAACAATCATATAGACATAGCCTTATATATGTATTATGCTAGTATGAATTCATGTTCGTATTCACTTCCAAGAGCCAGCCCTGTTACTGATCTTAACCCCCCAGATCCTTCGGACCTTCCCTCCTGACGAAACGCGAGCGCCCAGGTCTTCACACTACCGTCCGCGGGCCAGCATGTCCTCGACCCACTTCCAGCGTCGACAGGAGACCGTAAACACGCTCGATATCCATAACCCTTGGATGTCGCAGGAATAAACCGTCTTGCAAATTGCCAGCTGATGCAATATCATGATCTGTTTGGACTTTCGAATCAACACGGTCGGCACGCTGCTGACTGCCTGCTCGTGGAGGTGAGCGCTCGCTTAACCTTGCGTATCCTCTGCTTCTGTTTGGCGAAACACTCTAAAAGGCCCTTAATAATGCGGGCCTTCCGCGTTGTAA
>NC_051412.1:1682151-1682252 GCF_015228065.2 Penaeus monodon
CTCTGGTATCCCTCGCTAAAGGGAGTTGCGGCATGCCGAGAGGACCCCGACCTGAGAACTCCGCCGTGTTCTGATCCCGTTAATTGACAAGGCGAAGACAC
>NC_051412.1:1682478-1683557 GCF_015228065.2 Penaeus monodon
CGACTTGCAGAGACAGAGGCCAGGATCTCAGCCTGGAAGGTTAAACCTGAGAGCATTAGGTTGGCAGGGTAAACTCCAGCAAACTTCTCATGTGGTTACTTAAAGACATCCTTTGAACTTTCAGTGTTATTCATATTAATAATGTCGACTTTTTATCCCAGTTCAGATGTTTATATATAAGGAAAATGATTATCTATTATATTTTCTTTGCTTACCTATTAGCATTACATCATATCAAAGAAGTCGCATTAAATAAGAACTTTTGTAGATAAAACCAAGAAAAAACAGTCAGTTTTTTTCTGGTTCCCTAATCAAGAGTAAATCAATAAAGTGACAGAGACACGCGATGTCAAACATGGAAGGAGTCGTTATTAAATATTTGCAGCAGCACATTGATGCACTGACAAAGTAGAAGGAACTTGTGTTGACAGTGGTATATTATTTTTTGTTTCAATTTTCATTTCTTGATTTCCTGAAGAGCACGCCATCTGCTTCACAGTTTGTGCGTTTTCTTTCATTTCTGTGCAATCGATCCCAATTTTTAAAAAATGTATACCTGCCCATGTGACCAAAAATTTATAAGATATATTACTTATTCCGTCCGATGGCCTATTCGTAATAACCAACTTCATGATGGAGGCGATGCGTTCTGGTTTCCAGACGAAACTATTATAGACACGAATATCAGCCCCGAGTTACTACATGCGTTAATAATGTCAGAGAGGATGGAGACTGGTTAGTAACAACCAAATGCCTGCGCAGCCCACTCGACAGAAGGCTGTGCAGCTGTGTGAGTGGACTGCTTGACCAATTACAGGCTGCAAGTAGGTTATGCGTCGTATGATCGTTTAAGCTGACTAATGATCATCACAGTCACCTCTAAACCCACTGATTGCAAGGCATCCTTGTCAGTGAAAATCATTCTTTCCGTCAAAAGTGGGAGAGAGAGAACAGATGGCTGTCCATCTCTGCTCAGCGTTCATACATGCAGCTTATCATGGTGCTTATAGTTACCAAGAATGTTTTCCAATATTCAAGATTTGTAAGCGCATTCACGCACAAATATTCCGGGTATTATC
>NC_051412.1:1684096-1684616 GCF_015228065.2 Penaeus monodon
ATGCGAAAACTTGTTTCTACGCCAGAGAGACCTGCCACACATATATATGCGCTGATCAGAGGCAGATCAGAGAAGTTGTAAATTCACGTCCTTTACGAGCACGAGAAGATCATTATAAATCCTTATTGACAAAATAAAGCGATAAGAAAGTAAATACAAAAAAAAGAAGAAATAAGGAGAAAAACAGGACATCCAGACGACCCAAGAGCAGCTTCCGCCTCCGAAGAAATCCCTTACTCCACACGCCATCTCCTACCCCCCCCCCTCCTACCCCGCTCCCTCCCGCCGGCAGGTGAAAGAGCGAAATGAAAAAATGTACTCCCGCAGAAGTTGAAGGATGGAAGGGAGTGCGGCAATCCTTCCCCAAACAATCGAGGCCGCAGGAAACGTGACCTTCGTGGAAATTCAGGCATTAGTTTGGATTCCGGGATATCTACTTTCTGCTTACGCTGTCTGAGTCCCGCGTCGGCCAGAATGTAGGCCTTCCGCAGGCGTCCGGAAGCAGCGCACCTCACCGCTG
>NC_051412.1:1685396-1685759 GCF_015228065.2 Penaeus monodon
CCCTCTTCATTAAGTGTTTTATGACCGCATTCGCATTACACTCGTGTTTCCAGCCCTTTGAGAGCGAGCGAGCACACCCCTGACCATACGGTTCGAAAGGGAAGTGTCTTACAACTCTAGTCTGAAATTTCCCAGCAACGACTCCAAGGGTCCCAGTTTATGGAGGAATTTCTTCCAGGTCTGATCCAGCGTTCTAGCGAGCTTCCAGAATGGGTCAAACGGGTTATTGCGTTAGCGTCGTATAAGCGCCATTGTGCACAGATGGTCGTTTTCCTATTTGCGATTTTCTGCTTCTCTCTGTGTATTCTTGAGAAAAGTTTAAACGAAAAGGACGAAATATTTTCTTGTGCTAAGATGTTACTC
>NC_051412.1:1685786-1685876 GCF_015228065.2 Penaeus monodon
CTACTGCTTCTCATTCTACATATATAAATGATAACCATATCAGAAGGGTCAGTGCACGTCATTCAAATGATCTTTCGTTGTTTGCTCTTC
>NC_051412.1:1686070-1686209 GCF_015228065.2 Penaeus monodon
TTCTTTCCTCGTTGTTTGTCTAACCCAGTCTTGACCACATTTTTTTTAATAGGTTAATAGATATGGTTCTTGTGTGCCTTTTGATCTGTTTTCCCATCTCGTATTTCTCACTTTCTTTTACTAGTGTGATCTTTCCTCA
>NC_051412.1:1687122-1689200 GCF_015228065.2 Penaeus monodon
TATGATGCTCCCACTTCCTGTGCCATCTGCAGCCTCCTCTTGGCGTCTCCTGATAGGTGGGATTGTAGGTCCAGCAGTTGTCTCCACCGATGTCTTATCCCGAAGGTGAAGGCAGTGTAGGCAGCATGTGGTTCAGTGGTGGCGATTTCTGCTAGCTTGTGTATCTCGCTCACCCAGCATTCGTCTCTAGCATCTACTGGACCAATAACTGCACCTAGGTGTTTACATCCGCCTGTTTTTATCTTTATGTTTGTGTTTTTTAATACCTCTTGGGCGAGTTCCATTTTTCCTGGTTTGACTATTAATATTGATTTTGGGGCATTGGGGAAATAGCCTTGTTTAGGTCCGTGATGTTCAATCAAGTCCCAACATTTCTTTATGTTTTCTATTTTCCCTGCCCATGTGAAATACGCGACTTGTTTGACTTGCGTCTTTTCATATCGGATGTGATCATGCAGTTTGAGAAGGCCAATTGCATATACTACCATGGCCACAGGATCGCCTCGGCTGGTGTCCTCTGCAGATAGTATTGTCTCACATCTACCTGAATCTCTGTCGCTCAGGAATTGTTTTGCTGGATGTGTATAGAGGTTGTCGATATAATTAGCAAAACTGGGACATTTAATTCTGATGTTGTGGAGTGTGGCTTTTCTGTTGATGTTAAATGCGTTTGATGCATCTACCATCGCATCGCATCCTGGCTCTTCAAATAGTTCCCTCATTGCATGAATAGCTGCCTCGCATCCCGCCTTTTGCCCTGCACACACCTGCAAATTACCAACCGTGGCTCTGATGTCATCTTTAACGATTTCCATAACCGCCTTTCCAATTATTCGCCTGAGCACCTCTCCTATGCCAGTGGGACAGGCTGTGAAGGCTTCGAGGTCTCGGCAGTTTTCAGTTGCCATTTTTCGGGCAAGAGCATTGCACAAATCACTTGCTGCACTGCCAAACTTTGCATGGCTTAAGATGTTTTTCCATGATTTTGCATCCAGGCCTGAGGGTCAGGCGGCACCATGGGTATGGAGGGCATGCTTCCATATTCTCTCTCCTGTTATCCTGTCAAAGATTACAGGTGGAGGCGGGTCATGGATTCCCTGGCACAGTGCTTCGGCGGCGGCTTCCTGTGATGGTGGGTGCTTGGCCTCAGAGAGCGGCACGCGGGGAGGGGCCGCACGAGTCTCCCGAAAGCAGAGCGCGGGTTGCCTTCGCGACTTTTCCTTGTTTCATCATGCTGGAGAATCTTCGTGCGGGATCTTTCTGATTTTGTTTGGCAGATGTTTTTCTCATTTTCTTTTGAAAAATGTGTGCCTCTCTCAATAGCTCTCGTATATTTCTTCTCCACATTTCCATTCTTCGCTGCATCGCCTTCATATTCTGTTATTTTGGACCTTCTGAGGGTTCGTTGGCATATGAGATGAGGAAGAATGGCAACTGCTTTTAACGCGATGATTTGCAGGTGCGATTCGTTGATATACTCTCTAAGAAGAAAGGTTATTTCTTTGATGAATTCTTTGGCAATATTAGACGGAATTTCGAATATGTTACTGGGGGGAAAGGTAACAATCTGATTGTAAACTGTGTTCGTTAGTTGAATTGCATCATCCAGCGATGTGTTTTGCCAGGATCGCGTGGCGGGAATTTCTCCCTTTCGCTTGTTGTCTGGGGGTCTGGCTCGCTCACTGCCCGAGTTGCCTGGCTGTCTCTTGTGTCATTTTCGGTGCTTGGCGGACTTTCATTATTTTGTCTTTGGTTCTGATTTTTTCTGCAGTTTGTGCAGGGTCTCTGATGGGTAGCACATACACATCGCTCGAAATTCCTTGTTGTACAATTACAGCAGTAGTTTAAATTTGCCATGTTGTGGGGAGCGACGGTTGGCCTTATCTTGCTTAGGTCAACACTGGAATGAACGTCGTCGAGTTATCGAACGGCTTATATATCTGTTAAAATTGGGTTATGTTACACTTCGTTACTTAATCTAATTAATTTTGTTAAATTTTTATACTAGTTTGTAGAGTTTTATACAATCTAGCACCTTGGATAAATGTATTTTCAAGTTCTTTCCACTTTGTCACTAT
>NC_051412.1:1689461-1689766 GCF_015228065.2 Penaeus monodon
CTTTGTCACTTCATAGCCTTTTAGCTTACATTAATAGAAATTTGGCAACTCACTTTTGTCACGGAACGCACTGGAGGGGAGTGATGGTGATGCTCACTTTTACACTGAACGACTTTTAATAATGTATTTCGAAATTGAACGCTACCTTATAAGGAGAATTCCTTGTCAGTTCACTGAAAGGTCGATTTTTTCTTAACACTTCTCTCAGTCGGTTTTTGACCTTATACATACAGTATCCTTGTCACGCGTAATTCGCTCACGAACGACGGAGCTCTTTCCGACCAACCTCTCGTTACGACCTCCCG
>NC_051412.1:1689970-1690053 GCF_015228065.2 Penaeus monodon
CATTTTTCCATATTATTACTGTAATTATGAATGCTTTATTTTTTTCTGCTATTAGTGTATTATTATGTAAAAGGAGGGAGAAA
>NC_051412.1:1690301-1690971 GCF_015228065.2 Penaeus monodon
TCAATCGTCTGACATTTTAATGACTAATGCCATTTATATTCGGACCTAATTACTGATTTATCTGTCCGCTTAGCGTCCCTTCACCCTCTCAAATACGTTTTTCAAACATCGTCGAAGTGAGAACTGATTACGTGTTTGATTTTCATGCTCTTTTTAACATTTTTATGAGGTTTCAGGATACATTCCATCTTAAACCTGTCCTTCATATTTTTAACTCAACCATTCTGTTATGAAAGGTTCATTCAGAGTCAGATAGCGGTAATTTAAAAAATAACAGAATTAATTTCCTCTTGCAATATATCGTGATGCCACTCGCCAGCCTCTTTGAAGTCATCACAGGCTATTCACTTGCATAAAGCTCATATTGCTGCGCTTTTTCCCCTTCGTAATCATCTTAAATGTTGATTCAGTTGGCGCAGAAGCTTTAAGAAAAAATTATCAAAAAACAACGAGAAAACCCGAATTCGTATGAGTGCGGTCTTCCCCAAAATCAAGCATGAAGATTTTTGATCATCCATAAGGGCGATGTTGCAATCCTGAACGTACCTAGTATTATGGTTTAGAATCAAAGGTTCTGCATCAGCTTTCGGAGTTTTTAGAATACGCTTTAATCATTTGACTTGACCGTATTTATTAGCATCGTGATATATGAAAGAGAACGGGATGAGTT
>NC_051412.1:1691153-1691267 GCF_015228065.2 Penaeus monodon
GGGGAGGGAAACGCCAGTGAACACACATAAACACCCGTCTGACAGTGCATACAGAGGATGTCAATCGTGCTGCCCACGACTCGCTTAGAAACCAATAACCATTCTGTTTGGTCA
>NC_051412.1:1691348-1691413 GCF_015228065.2 Penaeus monodon
ATCAAGAGTGGTTTTGAAATGAGAAACTTTGGGAGAAGAAAGCAAACATCTGCTAATGTATTTCG
>NC_051412.1:1691567-1691684 GCF_015228065.2 Penaeus monodon
CTAATGGACCTCCTCATTCTTATACATAGAAATGAAGAGAAACATCAAGCCATGCAGATTTGCAAATATTCATACAGACAGAAATTACCGATGCACATCAAGGTATCATATTAACCC
>NC_051412.1:1691875-1692006 GCF_015228065.2 Penaeus monodon
CGATAGAGGGATAAAAGTGATAATCACTCGGACCCCCTTTGTTGACAAACAAATATTGATCACTATTACCCTTTTTCTGCCTTTCCCTAATGTCTTATTGACGGAAAGGCTTTCATCTGGCTGTCCCTTCG
>NC_051412.1:1692028-1692302 GCF_015228065.2 Penaeus monodon
TGCAGTTTGAGGATTGGCTCATTTGTCTGTCTGTTTGTCAACGGAATGAGGTAGAGGCAAAGGGTGAGGATAAAGGGAGGATTGAGAGGGAGAGGGAAAGGGGGGAAGGCAGGGGAGCTTGGAGGGGAGGGGAGGGAGGTGGAGTAGGTGGGGGGGAGTATGCTGTGCGAGGGAGAAGAAAGTTTTGGACATGCCTGCCTTAAACTTTTCTTTAGGGCATTCTTAGCTTGTCTCAACTCTTACTTCAATGGTCTGACAGACTTGCATTTCGAGT
>NC_051412.1:1692511-1692644 GCF_015228065.2 Penaeus monodon
CTTTGACAACGAAATCCAAATACTTATCTTTCAAACAAGATTTTCTCTTTCTGGTTTCAAATATCCTGGTATCTTGGTCAAAATAAAAACATCGAAGCCCATTAACCCATGCACGCCGACAAGGACAACGCTT
>NC_051412.1:1692761-1693081 GCF_015228065.2 Penaeus monodon
ACGATGGTGTAGCATTACGTTCTCAAAGATTGCTGATTTCACCACAAGATAATATTACTGATATTTTGTTTACTGTGTACAGCACTTCCTTTTCCACAAGCCGAAGATTTAGGTCAATACTTAAGAAGTAATAATAGTGTACCAGAATATCACAGACCGCATTATTCACTGAAAAAAAAACACGCTTGAGGGCCTTACTTGCTCCACGCTGGCATAACATACACGTTTTCCTGCAGCAACTGAGGGACTCATGCTACCTTCTGGTCCCACACAACGGCGAGTCGTTTCTGCTCCTTTACACTGTCTTCCGCTTTGAAACG
>NC_051412.1:1693142-1693487 GCF_015228065.2 Penaeus monodon
CAAACCAGGGATGAGAAACGAGAGAAAAAAAATCCTGAACTAAATGAACGTCTAATGTTGACAACAACCAGACCGACACTAAGACTTCGGGAGAATATTATTACTGTTATCAAAGCAGGTCTATTGGGAGTGAAGACGACGCAGCGATCCCTAATGCCACACATGTAATTACCGTTTCAGTATTGCATGTTCCTTCGAAATACGTAATTCTGGAGACACAGCGCCCCATAAAGAGATGAACAATCGAAATGCTAACTATGCATTTGGGATGTACTCATTCTCATTCGCTCTGAGCCCATTTGTCTCGGGGAATTCAGTTCGGACCGTCAAGAATCATCACTTTTG
>NC_051412.1:1694045-1694554 GCF_015228065.2 Penaeus monodon
TTGCCTTGCTTATATGTGACAGAAATAAAGCCGACACATAAAAATAACTATTTGTTCATAAGCGCCGTTTTAAAAAATAACATAAACAAGTAGGATCAGTAAACATGTTGTTATGAAGTTTATGAGACATTATAGCTCTGTTTTCATCGGTCTGGTGAAGGTCAGTCAGACCAAACACATATGTTAACAAGTACTGATTGGTCACTTTTGGCGAATAGCGATCGTGGGCACTTTTAGCTACGCGGATGTCTAAGGGATATCGGGTGAGGTGGTGTTCAATCCTTTTCTGGTGCCTTTATTCATCTCTTTATGTTTATCTGTTCATGATCCAGCTGCATGTATTGTGTTCTCGTTTTCACGACTGATATTATTTCGCCAGTGTAATATTAAGTAAAAGAGAGCATAATATTAGTCATGGTGATGATAATACTAACAATAATAAGAAGATGATAAGATTTATGTTGATGTAAAGAAACGTTATTATCATTATCGTCATCTACAGTAATAAT
>NC_051412.1:1694911-1695576 GCF_015228065.2 Penaeus monodon
GTTTCTACAATTATAAAAAATCCAGTAATATCAACAGTAAGAGCAAGATTACACAGCAGCACTGATAGCAAAATAGGCCGATGATAACAGGAGAAAAAAATAATAAATCGACTTTGCTATCGGGTTATTTACCTTTGTGTGTCCGCGAGCTTTCCTGTCCCGTGGCTGAATGGCACAGTGCCCTGAGGGAAGGTACCACGTGATATCTGGCTACCTAGGCCCTTTGCATCTCGTGGATCTCAATTGCAGTTCATCGCTGTGTTCAGAGTTCAAAGTCGCCGTCTGTTGAACTAATATAAAAGCGGAGAGGAAAAGTTTCAGAGACAAAGCACATACTTCGCCATTGGAGTGCATGGAGGCTTTTGACAAGGGACGGAGGTAGAGACACATACATAACTCGGGGAAACTGTTATTTTATGTGTGTTTCTCCCCGAGGCTATTGCAAGTTGTGGAGTCAAGGTATATGCAACATGACAAGAGTTAGGATAACTAGAGTGTTCTCAGCTTTATTTGAAAGACCCCGTTTTTAGGGTCGTTTTCTCGCACAGGATGTTTGTAAGAGGGAAGGACCTCCTCTACTCATTCTCTGTTCTCGCTGTTTGAGATACACGTATCTGGAAACATATGCACACAATACTCAACTTTTATCCTTTTCTATATCCACA
>NC_051412.1:1695798-1696111 GCF_015228065.2 Penaeus monodon
GTAAATAGGCGATCGTGTGTGAGCAACAGAACATGTATGCCTGTCCTCACGCTCACATCTGCCTTTGCGCGCGCGCAGGGCTGCGCTGGTCAATCCAATTTTCTCTATTAATAAAACCGAGCCACCATGCCATAGGACTACTGAGTCTCGCCCCAAACTGATCTAAGGAAACGTGGATTACTAGATTCAGCTTTCGGAGGGAGGAGATTCCGGGAAGAAAATTGTTATTGATTGTCCGCGGTCGGAAAAAAGAAACGGAAATGCGGAGACAAAAGGAAGAATAACTTTTATCGAAGTCAGATCCGGGTCGTGA
>NC_051412.1:1697082-1697383 GCF_015228065.2 Penaeus monodon
CAATATGCAGGCAGTGAGAAAGGGAGAAACAATGACAGAAGAGGGGAAAAAGATACGTAAAGATAAAGAAAAAAGGGCGATAAATGAAAAAGCAAGAGGGAGAGCGAAGCGCCGGATCAATAAATGCAAAAAGGGGAAACGAGAAGGCGATCAAATAGTGTTGACTGTCCCTTCCCTTTCTGGCATCTGGATAGGTTTCCGGACGCTGCTAAGGTCAGGAAGACGCTTAAATAACTCTATGGTTTCTCTTATATTTGTTTAGTCTTGATATCCACTCCGCCCCGATGGCATGAAATATCAT
>NC_051412.1:1697928-1698334 GCF_015228065.2 Penaeus monodon
GCCAGACGTATGTCGGAAGAGAAGCTTTGTGATTTTTTTCTTTTTTTTATGCTGTGACGAAGCCTCCCTCTTTTCAGGTGTCCGAATCGTCCCAAATCTAGAACGTAAATAAAGACGGTTCTCAAGCCTCGCACAAGAGATTTGAACACTTGGTTTCAAAGGCAATATTTCCTTCATTTAACACTGATCCACCATGATTAACAGTGTTTTCACTACCTGACTTTCTCCCCGTGTTAGAGCTTACGACATGCCTAAAATTATAACAAAAGGACGGGAACACCCATATCAAAATATATTCTGCGTCGTGGCTACGGAATCCCGCGGTTCAAGTTAACGAAATCGGACATTTCCACGCGCAACCTCGAAGATCTTGGCTCGCAAGTTGAGCAGAAAATGACTGGAGCGA
>NC_051412.1:1699064-1700151 GCF_015228065.2 Penaeus monodon
TTTTTAAACATTTTTTCCTTTATTATCATGCGGAAATGACACTGCGTCACTTAATGGAATTCATCGTAGGTTAAATTGCTAAAATAATTAGAGCCAGACTGATCGGCTTTGGGCTAAACTAGTTTGCTGGTGTTTGTGAGTAATCCATTACTGCATGATAGCTGCGCGTCTGTGGACAGAATCATTCTGGGAATGTTTTAGGAATAATTCCTCAGCGTCGATACTAATGATAATAACAAAAGCAACAGAAGCGCCAACGACAAGAACAATGTAGCCGGTGGTACTCAACTCTACCACTTGCAATAACAGTGATAGTGTTTGATAACATTGTTAATTCAGCTGACTAACGATAATATCACTCTTATCAATGCTACCGCTGCTATTTCAAATGTTACACAGAATACAAATACCACGAAAATGTTTGATTCATATGATATATAGCAAAACTACTATACGAGCAATAATATAACGATTACTTTAACTCCTCTTAAAACTTTTACCATAACTTGCATAGCCAGTGTTAGAAAATTGATAATAATGAGAAAATTTCCAAAATAGTGGATAAACAGTCAGCCATAATTATAATATTGGCACAAAGTTATAAGTGACATGGTTAGCGAGAGACAAAGGATCCGCATGAGACCGTAGAGGCCTGTGGCAGAGATAGGGTAACTCACTGCAGACTAGTCAATGTAAGTTTTTGCTAGAAAAGGAATCTTCAAACATTCTATTGATTCCATGCGATTGGTAACACATTTCTCAGATAGATAGATGAGATGATGTTTTGCTCTTTAACGCCAGGCCTAAGTTTTCCAACACAGAGGCGAAATAGAGAAAGCATCTCTTGCGGATCGTTAAAGAGCCAGTCAGTACATATAACATTGTGATTAGCAATCTTCTCTCAGCCAATCAATATACAGAACCAGTGCTATTCACCCTGTGCCTATAAGCGGAGATAGTATGTGGTGTTAAAGCATGATTTACTGGCGAAATATAGTAAAATAGGCACTCTCGAAAGGTACGATTTTACGGCATAACTTTTGCAAACAATTTTTTTTTTGTGTGTGTGTGGCAACATTATTGAGAA
>NC_051412.1:1701378-1701524 GCF_015228065.2 Penaeus monodon
TCTACCTGCCAGCTTACCTACCTCTTCTTACGGGTGGTTAGTCCTGCAGACGCCCGCCGTACTTTGCTTGTGTTTTAGAGTGTCTGTATGTGTTTATATGCTCTCATGTGTTTATTTGCTTGAGTGTCTGCCGAGATGTTTTTTAA
>NC_051412.1:1701759-1702040 GCF_015228065.2 Penaeus monodon
GGGATCCTTGAGCCTAGGATTTAAAAGATCGACATGAAAATTAAGCATAACTTTGATATCCTGGCGTATATGACTTTCTCATCGAGATCACCTGTTCCATTATAAGAAATTTTAGATTGAAAAAAAAAACTTCAAATGAGATCCTAATGAGCTTATCAAGCCGGCCCGTCGTTGGTGTGAGACGAAAACTTTTGTAAAAAACAAATTTGATTTAATTCATTTCATTCAGGATCATGACACCGCACACGAGAAAAGGGAAGACAGAAATGTCTAAAAATGAC
>NC_051412.1:1703088-1703528 GCF_015228065.2 Penaeus monodon
CCCACAGACGTAATTTTAGTATCTATCCTATTTTTTCTTTTGTCTGTTGTCAGTCAGATCACCGTCACCTTTTCCTCCCCTAATGACATGGCGCACTGACAACCTCATTTGGATAGCATTTACCTTTCGTAAATGAGCTAGTGATTTCGAAGATAAGTATTTCTATATCCATCAGATTATCGTATTTATTCCTAATTTTCGTATCGAGCTTTTAGAAACTGTAAAGCTCAAATTCCCTTTATTTCATGGCTAATTTGGCAAAATAGCTGAAAATAGATTTGAAGTCCAATAGCACATGAAATTCTTTTTGTGTAATGAATTCGTGATTTTAGGCAACATATTAAACGTAAAGACGGTGATATTATAGCCTTAATTTCACCAGTTTTAATAGTTTTATTTTAGGGTAGGATTAGACTTATATCGAACTGATTGAACAGGTG
>NC_051412.1:1704045-1704420 GCF_015228065.2 Penaeus monodon
TTCATCAACAAACAAAATACATTTATACATCGAGATGGCGTGTTGGCGATCCGCGTATGACTGGATACAGCGTTTCCTTGTACTGACTCCCCTTTTCCTGCATAACCATACATGGTAACGATGTATGTTATTGACCTTAACTGCTCACTTGTGCGCGTATTTGCTACTTAATCACTGTATTTATAAAATGAATAATTTTCAAATTCGCGATTAAAACAACAAAACTTCTTACTTTTTTTCAAATTCGCGATTAAAATAACAAAACTTCTTACCTTTTTGCTTTCATGATAACATCATTGCTGAGACGTTCTTCAAGCCATCAAGTTAGCGTTCTCATTGTCCTGGTTTCGGATTTCTCTCTTCTTCTCTTGGATA
>NC_051412.1:1704481-1704684 GCF_015228065.2 Penaeus monodon
GAGAATGCTGTTGCACTCCTGTTTACATCTCCATTTGGCTGTTTAGTGTTTTGTTTTTCGTTTTTTAGATAGTTCCGAGAAAAGTTAAAATACTTTCCTATTCCTCCTTAGCTGGCAAAGAAGTTTATAAAGATCTTATCATTGTTTAGTATTTCCTTTATACACCGAAGTAGAACTGTCTGTTTACAGTATCAAGATTTTTT
>NC_051412.1:1704760-1705212 GCF_015228065.2 Penaeus monodon
GTTTCACATGGTAACTTCATCACAATATTTCACTCAGAGTTCCATGATGAATTCTCATGACAAACAATATTTCGTTGTTTATTGTTATGCCTTCAAAATGTTTTCTGTCTGTATATTCATGTATTGTTTAAATCGTCTGTATATATTGGTAGTCTCATACTAGGTCTATACACTTCAGTGAAATGAACATAACTAATCTTCCCGAGCAAAGATGACTATATGTTGTCCATTAGAAATATAGTGTGAGGGAGACAATTAATGTTTATAATCAGACAAAAAAATCCGTGCAAAGTATTTCCTGCAAAATGTCATTTTTTCCCTTCCACTTCTTCACCGAGGTTTTTCTTCTTCCGCGTTGCAAAATGGTCTTTTAAGAAAAAACATGTGTTCTTGATCGACACTCGGGTTGGCAGACGTCACGTCGACTCAGCCAGGGGAGAAAGAAGGGTGAT
>NC_051412.1:1705263-1705837 GCF_015228065.2 Penaeus monodon
CTGTGGCTCGGACCAGCGTTACCAGAGGAGGAGCGGCCGCGGCAACATGAGCTGGTGGCTGCCCGGGTGGGAATGCTCGCCGACCACGCCGTCGCTCCGCTAATATGGACCTGGGACGCCGACTGCGCATGCGCGGTCACTTGTGGTTGTGGATATATATGTGTTAGGGTATGTGCGTGAACCTAGTTCATGATCATAAAGTATAGATATGCGCAAGAAAATTCATATGAAAGGCATCACTTTTTTTCATTCAAGATTTGCAATTGACCATTTATGCCTGGGAACACTATGTCAGATCTACAAGATTTCAATAGGAGTTATAGACCAAAGTTTGATTTATCGAAATGGTTTGATCCTCGGGAAAAGGTCTTGCTAATTTCGTTTCTTCATTAAGAAGTTCGATAAACCTCATTAACATCCAGAGCAAACGAATTTTAGAAAACTTTGTTGCAACCATCTCTGTGCATATGTAGCTCGCGAAATAATTCTTTTGGAAAAGTTTGCTCCTGTAAAACATCGTTATTTCCGCAACGTGGAAGAATGATGACCAAAGAAGAAAAGAAAAGAAAAAATA
>NC_051412.1:1705895-1706083 GCF_015228065.2 Penaeus monodon
CTATCCTCTTCATCTCCCATTCCCTCTCTTAAAAAAATACCTATATTATTTTAATTACAGAAATCATGCGCTAAAATTATATTCCATTTGTTCCGATCAAAAATCCAAACTCATTACATAGTGGAAAATATTGTAATTAATACTTGGGGCCGCATGAGGTATAGCAGTTCTAGGAAGGCTCTTTATGC
>NC_051412.1:1706743-1706876 GCF_015228065.2 Penaeus monodon
TAAGCGACACGAAAGGTCATCATTGAAGAGATATTCAAGGTCAGTATAGAGGTCACGGTTTGAAAAGGTCAGTGATGCCGTTGGTTCGAGGATGAGAAGTCATTAGAGAGATCAGCGTCACAAAACATTATGG
>NC_051412.1:1706937-1707004 GCF_015228065.2 Penaeus monodon
GTTTTACACACTCCTCTTATAAGAAGGTCAGTGACGTAAAAGACGTCACAATAATGACCAAGGAGGC
>NC_051412.1:1707042-1707315 GCF_015228065.2 Penaeus monodon
TCGATATGGGCGTGGCCCAAGTCACGAAAAAGGTCAATGTCAAAAATCTACAATATTCAAAAAAAGGTCACCTTCATAGAGTGGTCAATGTCCTAAAAAAATGTCCAGGAAAAAAGGAGTAAGCATAAGATAAAGACAGGAAAGCCAAAATATTGAACGAAAGCGAAAGACAGATGATCAAGACCGGAAAAGCATTAATAATATAGGTCTGGGTTTGAAGAGTCTCCAATCAAGTTCAGTAACATAAAAGACACATGTCTCAAAAATATCCCA
>NC_051412.1:1707355-1708013 GCF_015228065.2 Penaeus monodon
GCCATTAAAAGCAAGGTCACAAATGACAAGGGCGTAAGAAGGTCACACGGTCATTCATAAAACAATCTGTTCATTTTGCACATTGAGATCTTACCTTTAGGTTATAATTTCCTGTCGGCGGGTATTGTTTCGCAGAAGAAGGACGGTGTGTCTTATTTCCGTTTGCTTGCTTTTATTTCGCTCTTCGCTGTGTTTAAAATGGTCATCTATAACGAACACTACTTCGTGCGAACGATATTAAAGGAAATCAAAATTATTATACCTTACGTTTTCCTCTAAAATACGTTGTTATTAATGATATCGTTTAGATATCATACCTTAAGTCAGCCGTCAAAGTCAGATAATTTGTGGAATAACTACAGCTCGCAGTTATATCCATGCATACTTAAACATTCTGAATAAGTCCAAAATAAAAAGACAAACCTATGCACTGTTGCTCATCAATCACGACAAACCACTGGCTCCTCGGCAAAGGATCCGTTCTCGAAAAAACACTAAACAAAGGTCATTAATCACATATAGGCCTAGCTATTAGGTGTCCATTATAGGTTCAGGTAAAGCATTCGAACTTGTAAACGCTGATCTCTATAACAAAGTGTAAATAGGCAAAGGAAAACTTCACTGGAGATAATTGGGAAGCTCTTTGGAAAGTAATCAC
>NC_051412.1:1708078-1708485 GCF_015228065.2 Penaeus monodon
TCGTGACACAAATCCGAATAATCCTTTAGCAAAATATACAGATAAAGTCTACCGAATGTCTGCATTATATTTGGTAATATCTTACTCATACACATGTAAAGAAAGCACATGGGCTTACTTACATGAAAACGCCCCAAACTCTTGCGGCATCAAAGGTATTTTAAACTCGAAGGAAGTATCTCCTAACTCTGTTGAGCCATAAATCGTTCACTTTCGTCGTAACAGAATTGGCAGGACTTAAAAGCAGTTCACGTTTTGTAAAAGCTGACTATGTGTTTGTCACTTTCACTGTTACCATAATGTTTCGTATGCGCCTTGATCGTTGAGCCTCAAAACAATGTTCTGTTATGATCTGGCGATTTTTTTTTATTTTTTATATAATACACGAAATACATTTTACGTTCGCT
>NC_051412.1:1710006-1710574 GCF_015228065.2 Penaeus monodon
CTTTTATAGGATTATACGGGATCTTTAAGGATTAGTCATTATAATGAGTGAATATGAGAGGCATATCAACAAGGATTATTGACGCTGCATCCGGTGTTTAATGACACACGTTGTTCGATGAAGAGATGGATAAAATAAATGTTAGTAATAATTGTTCTCATTTATTTTCAATGTTTCATTCTATTCGGATTCTTGCAGCTTTTCGTTTTGTGAAAACGGTTGAAAGTGAGAAGGAATGCAGTATATAACATATAAGCAAACAGCAAATGGGTTGCCAACTGCATTATTAAATAAACTATTTTAGGGTCGCGCAGAGGCTTCCTTAGACGGGAAAACAATATCGGTTCCGGGGCATCGTATCTATACAGATTTTAAACTAACGACGAAACGCTTTAGGATCTAGATATTTATATATCGTGAAATACAATACGTTTAAAACTAATCTTGAACTGAAAACAATAATAGCAATAATCTTTCTGTAATGGATATACTAATGATTGAAATTCGATGAGTAGATCCAATACTTTTAGTGATATTCCAATAATATGACCCCGAGGAGCTGTGGCGT
>NC_051412.1:1711101-1711396 GCF_015228065.2 Penaeus monodon
ATGTGTGTTTATTTGTCGTAGCGTATATTGTGTCCTTGATCGGGTGTACGTATATGCACTCGCACACGCATCTCTCTTTTGCGTGCGCGTGTATGCAGCGGTGCTTGCATGGGAGGGATTCATTACGATCGCCGAGCCTTTCTCCTGATAACGATATCGATGCCATAAACGACGGATTGAAACCAATTTCGGCGATTACGAATTCTGATCGGGATGACGTCATGCTAGGCATTCGGAGCAAATCAACAGGAATGAATCACAATGACTTTAGCGGTGGCTGTGCCGGGAAATAATC
>NC_051412.1:1711778-1712162 GCF_015228065.2 Penaeus monodon
GATACCAGATGCATATAGTATGTCACTGTAATACTGCCTTTTCCCTACCATTTCCTTGTTTCAGCGTTTCGAAACAAAGCATCGCCAGAAGCGGATCGGATGAGACGACCACAACCGGGCCCATCCTACAACACAGTGCACGTCGAACTCACATGAGCGTCAGTATTTCCCTGTGATTACCGGTACCTTCCGTGAACTGAAACCACAGAGCCATCAGCGAGTGAGAGAATAAAAAATGAACCATCGATCACAGTAAAGAGGAATAAGATGATTTTCTGTCAATCTGCTTTTGTGTTGTCAAGACGACAGAGTTGATGACGTCAAAGATTTGTCAGTCGCCAAAGAGCCCGAGTTTCTATTGGAGAAAACCTGGAACTAAGCAAA
>NC_051412.1:1712250-1712559 GCF_015228065.2 Penaeus monodon
TCTCGCACACACTCTCGCACACACTCACACTGATTGTGAGTGTGTGATTCCAATAATGCATTTATCTTATGGATTATTTGTTTGTCATTATAAAGGTTTTAAGAAAAGTTGCACTTAGTAAATCGAAGCTTAAGTGATTTGGCAGAGATTAAAAATGTAAATCAGACTAATCATCGGAAGCTTGTAATATTGTAATCATGTCATAAATGCTTAGGTTTTGAAACTCTTTGATATCATTGAAATTGAAATATCAACTGCTTGGCATAATTACTTGTATATTACGGTATTGCAT
This sequence comes from Penaeus monodon, assembly GCF_015228065.2. Lineage (NCBI taxonomy): Eukaryota > Metazoa > Arthropoda > Malacostraca > Decapoda > Penaeidae > Penaeus > Penaeus monodon. Next base: position 1,712,543 of record NC_051412.1, read on the forward strand.
GTAAAAGTCTCTCATTC
>NC_051412.1:1712820-1713323 GCF_015228065.2 Penaeus monodon
AATTTATATACACAATTATAACGACTTTATAAACAGACATACGGTAAATATACTTAGTTACATTTATGAATATAACTACACAGACATATGTGTGTTTGTAGTTCCAGGCAGATGTGTCATCAGCATATATTTTACATCTGTCATTGTAAGCACTAGGAGTTGACCACATTCTATGAAAAAATGAAAATAAAGGAAAAAAAATTCACAGAAAACATTTTCCTTTGTTCAATCCGTAACCGCAGTTCACAGAGTTTATCACAATGACATACGAAATATATGTATTAATTTCCTTTCTAGTGTCTAGTATCCCCTGTTACGTTTAGCCGTAATAAATCCCCTTTGTTTCCTCTTATTCCTAAGAAAAAGATATAATAACATAATAAGTTTCTGTGATACGAGAAAAAAATGAGAGTGAGCATAAGGCGGATGTTATCTTCTTAGGACACAAGGAATCGCGCTGCGGGAAAGAGGTGCTAATCCTCCTAAAAGATTTTTTCCCCGTG
>NC_051412.1:1713673-1714297 GCF_015228065.2 Penaeus monodon
TCTCCATTTCACCGGATTGAAAAGCGATAATGGCAGGGAAGGAATAAGAAAAATTAACGGGATAAACTGATAAAACTAAAACTGAATTAACAAAAAATAATTTCACTTAAATCAAGATAAAATCAAATTAATTAAAACTAAATTTACTAAAATCAAATTAACTAAAATTAACTTAACTAAAATAAATTCAACTAAAAAAAAATACTTAAAATCAAAACAACTATAATCTACTTCCCGAAAATTAAGTCAAAATAAAATTAACTAAAATTAGAACCAACGGCTAAACTGATTAAGAAGGTAAATTCCTGCGTCGAGCCTTTCCTCGCAGTTCCTTGTGACTGGGATTATAGGGACGTATTATGAAATCCCTTTCTCTGGAAATCATGTGTGTTGTTATTTGTTTAAACTGGCGTTTTCTATTTTGATCTATACATGTTATAATGGGATATAAAAGCGTTTGTAATGTTAGATTGCTTCGCTAAATATGGTTACAGTATTAACAATGGTGATTAATCAGATCACAAAAAATAATAATAATAAAGAAATAGATCTAAATGGCACTAAAGCGAGGAAAAGAAATCCAGTCGAGATAACAGGAATTCTACCAAAAAGAAATATTCAAGC
>NC_051412.1:1714967-1715599 GCF_015228065.2 Penaeus monodon
AAATGTCTTTCCAAAACCCACTTTCACATCACGAATAAATGAATAAAGAAAAAGATAACCAGTAATCAACATCCTTGCATCAAAGGCGTGTCGTGATCTCAGTCCATTATATCTGGTAATTGTCCTGTCAACGGTAAGACGGAGATAATATATTATCTCTCTTATCAAATGGCAATTATTCCTCATTACCTCGTGTTATTTCAGTAGTTGGGTTGTGCTGCACCGCATATATTAGTATAACTTGCTCTGTCTTTCCCTCACACACACAACAGCCCAGGATTTTCGGTCGTGTACTCTCTCATTCTTTCATTTCAATGTATTAACATCGGACACCATCAAGAATGTAAAAAAATTTAATTGAAATTTATTTTTAAAAATCCCCTGCTGGTTTTACTACTCAGCAAAACACCTAAATGTTTGAGTGAAGTATGGAATAGCTTTTTCATTAAGGTCTTAAGGTGACGCTTGTATAGATTTAGTTTACCTAGCTGTTTACACCTTATACCTGGCTTCTGCATCACGTGTTTCGGAACTGAAAGCTATTTATATCACAAAGCTACTTTTAGACCATAACGACCTTCAGATATGTTGCAGTTTATTTATATCTTTCTTCACTTTAACTACCCCCCCAA
>NC_051412.1:1715622-1716011 GCF_015228065.2 Penaeus monodon
ACGTTTTTTCTTTCCAAAACGTATAGTCATTTTTCTCCTAACCAAATGCCATTTTTAACCCTTTGGGAACCAGGTGGTTACGTATAGTCGGGTTCGTTTAACCCTTGACGTCAAGTACTGACTATGATGCTCTGTTTTATTTTTTTACTGGATACATTTTCTTTCTTTTCTGTTTGAAAGAAGTGATAAACAATGTTTTTCCACTAATTATCTTATATCGACGGTAGATTTTTTCAGTATGTTTTTATTTTTAACTTAATGAATTTTAATTAATCGATTATGCAGTACTCCTAACAAGTGTGTATGGCCGAAATAGTTTAGATAAACATCATAAGAATACAGAAATAGTATTAAGGACGGAATGAGATGTCTTTGATGTTTCATCGAAA
>NC_051412.1:1716199-1716440 GCF_015228065.2 Penaeus monodon
ACTTTATTTCTCTTTCTCTTTCATAAGCAATCTGATTATACATCATGCACCGGCGTTGCCACATGACCTCGACTCGCGAACCTGTCGAACACGTATCAGACATCGATAAGGATTCCCGCTGCCCCGCCCCTCCCGCCGTCTTGATTAAGAAGGACTTTGCTTGTTTTCTTGTTTCCCAAAAGTATAATTGATGATTGTGTGGTTATTAAACATTCGCCGATGACCTCACGATCTCATTATA
>NC_051412.1:1716860-1717117 GCF_015228065.2 Penaeus monodon
ACATGTTACGTACCGTTTGAGTGACAGCAACTTATCCCTCGAGTTCTTGAGGGGGAGACCAAAATTAAGTACAGCATTTCCGCACAACATTTCAGCGACGATTCCCACTTTATTATGGGTCAAAGGGGACCAGACGTTGTGGATTTGAAATCTTCATGAAAAATCCGTCTCTCCCTGGACCATTACGAACACTCGACCTTCATTTGGTCAGGTCCTAAGCGTGCCTCTAACTGTAAGAGCCTAGTCCTTGAAGGATT
>NC_051412.1:1717361-1717764 GCF_015228065.2 Penaeus monodon
AAGTTCTATCTCCTTTTACTCCGTTTATAATGACCTACTTTATAAGGTATATGACCTAATGCATTCCTAGAAGAGATGACAGAAGAATCCACCCACGTTTCTTCATACTGCGTACATGATTGAAGTGCAATAATTCATGTATAATGGTTTGTTTTCAAAACTATAAAATGTACACTGTAATGTGGAAAGTTACTTCCTGATAAGCTTTATTCACAGTTCTTTCCACATGTAACAGTAATACCAGGATTGTGCGTATTTAGTTTTCATAAAGCAGTCTTCAAGGTCTTGGCTTCATCTGCTTTGTATAAATGCCACAGTAAGATAAGGGTAAATAAAATATGATATAAAAACTTATAACCCTATAAAAGCACAGTTGTAAAACGCCCATTAAAAGCTTAATCGT
>NC_051412.1:1717812-1718089 GCF_015228065.2 Penaeus monodon
GGTCGTATAAAAGGTTAAGAGGATTTCAGTCTGGTAAAAAAAATTTATAAAAAGGTAATGCTTAAAAAAACAGAAAGTAGAAGTTACAAAAAAATGAAAGGGTTGCTCTCACTAATATGTCTATTGCGCTTTTCTGTTCGCGGCTGCAAAGAGATCAGAAAATACACAAATCCTCAAGCATGTATGGCCAAAATCTTGGACGGCAGTCAAGATAAACGTAACATTTGTAGATAAGACCAACATGCTCATACGTATGTGTGATTTATCTGAACGTACA
>NC_051412.1:1718157-1718446 GCF_015228065.2 Penaeus monodon
AATTATTCATATCAGTTTACATAATTATTTATCTTTTATTGCAAAATATCAGCATTTTTTATGATTTATCTTGCTTGTAATTTATTCAGTGATAAAGATTGATTTCCTATTTGTGCAACATGTTTCGTGATCATGCTGCCATATGTGTTTGTGAAATGGAACTTGAGGCGACTGTGGCTTATATGACAAGGTTAAACCCCAGGCTTATCAATTACGGATACCGTCAGTTGACCTCAGTCCAGCTTGTGCATGACAAACACTGTCTTAAGAGCTCTGCAATACCTTCACA
>NC_051412.1:1718640-1719006 GCF_015228065.2 Penaeus monodon
GCTTTGTCAGTAGATCAAAGAGCTCAAAGGAGGAGTAATGCATTTGATGAATAGACGTGACAAGTAACTCGCTGTACCATGACTTGCTGTCCAGTTGGCAGGGAAAGAAGCTTTAGCATGCATATGGTGTGCGAGTTGTTCATCGGTTGCGAGGAGATTCGTTAAAAACTAATCAATATAGCTATCTGTTATTGCCCGTTAAACCCTGTGCATCTTAACTGAATAGAGTGACACCATGCAATGGCTATGAGTCAAAAATCGAAAAGCAATAAATATAAGGAATTGTAAGATTGCCAGATGATTGATCAAATCTCTGTCATACCATCTATACAAAACAAGAGAGGAGTAACTTTGATGCAAGAAAAT
>NC_051412.1:1719030-1719672 GCF_015228065.2 Penaeus monodon
AGTAAACAAGAGAAGAAAAAAAAGAGAGAGAGAGAGCACGGATTTCGGAGGGGCAACCACCCCCTCTGTCTGTTAAACTGCAAGCTTGCAACAGAGTAACGCACAATATACAGATGTTTATGGATAATGTAGGCGGTAGTGTTTAACTGTGCTAAGTTTATTAACTAGATATTAACGTATACCTCTTTTCATTGACTCGTATTTTCGTAAAATCATGACGAACATTGGGTACAAATGCAGGCCTGATAGAACAACTGCTTGAACTTCTGAAGAGCAAATACCCATGCAGAAAATGTACTATGCTTAAGTTAAAGGAATATAAAAGGAAGAAAGTTGGTTATAGAATTGGGAAAAAAGTAGAAAAAAATGGGCAGGCATAAACACGGCTATAAATAAGGATAATTTTGATGGAAACAATAATAATCAGGGACATATACAAAGATTCTTAATATAAACTTACCTCTTGTTTTGTTTTTTACAGGTCATTCATCCATTGTATTATCTAATCTGAATACCTGCAGCACATTTTTATATGGTTATGCTTCAATAACGGCACATTACTTCTGGAAAAGATGTTGCTCGTTTTTAATCAAACACCGTGGCCTTTATATGTGTAGCTTAATGAAGCGTATTATTACCCTT
>NC_051412.1:1719822-1719917 GCF_015228065.2 Penaeus monodon
ATAAAAAAGAATGTTGCTTTTTGTATTGCTATTAGCAGAATCGTATAAGTTTATCAAAAATAAAATTTGTAAATCACGTGGTATCAATGGTATTA
>NC_051412.1:1720143-1720847 GCF_015228065.2 Penaeus monodon
GAACCCTTTGCCGTCGAGTATGGATACATATGTCATAAGGTTACGGCTATAATCGCCATGACTCGGTTTGGCTTTACAGCTTAACTGAAGACATTTATAAGGGATTATTTTCGGAGTGCTTTTGCAAATGTTCAAAATACTGCTGTCGGATATGTCATGTACGACGTCACTATCTCGTTGCTGATGTCATTCCTTATGAAACTCATTCATGATGGCAAGTTCGTGAAATTCTTTTGCAATAATTCAATACTCCTCTTTCACGTTAGGTCCTTTTCTTTTGTTGTTGATATGTGATCAGTCGATAATTCCCGCGCTTTTATCACGTGATCTGACTTACGTGAAGGGACCTGGAGCGGCATCCTCGCCTGCCAGGCAGTCAGGAGCGGCATCCTCGCCTGCCAGGCAGTCAGGAGCGGCATCCTCGCCTGCCAGGCAGTCAGGAGCGGCATCCACGCCTGCCAGGCAGTCAGGAGCGGCATCCTCGCCTGCCAGGCAGTCAGGAGCGGCATCCTCGCCTGCCAGGCAGTCAGGAGCGGCATCCACGCCTGCCAGGCAGTCAGGAGCGGCATCCTCGCCTGCCAGGCAGTCAGGAGCGGCATCCTCGCCTGCCAGGCAATCAGGAGCGGCATCCTCGCCTGCCAGGCAGTCAGGAGCGGCATCCTCGCCTGCCAGGCAGTCAGGAGCGGCATCCACGAAAGTCCTCA
>NC_051412.1:1721065-1721230 GCF_015228065.2 Penaeus monodon
GTCTACATTGTGGCACTAATGCCAGAATGTAGACGATTGTCTACAACGTACATTTGCATTCATCTCTTTATTTCAGATTAAAAAATACCTTCACATGTTTGCAGATGATTTTTTTTCTAATCTAATGTGCTAGTGTTACGCAAATAATTACATGTTAACAAGAAC
>NC_051412.1:1721299-1721409 GCF_015228065.2 Penaeus monodon
TCTCAAAATATTCTCAACTGCTGAGATTTGTCTCAGCTCTGTTTCAAAATATTCTCAACTGAAAAGACTTGTCTCAAATCTGTCTCAAAACGTGAGAGAGGTGGGATAGT
>NC_051412.1:1722573-1722914 GCF_015228065.2 Penaeus monodon
CATACGCATTATGAACCAAAGTGTCAGAGAATCGGAACTTTATGGATGCATTTCTGTTGTTACATATCACTGTGATGAAATATAAGAAAATGTGTGTCTCGTGAAATACATTAATAAAAGTATAATGGTTCAAAAGTGAGCATTTATTTTAATGCTAGAAGATATGAGCAAACGACCGTCAGTGCAGCATCCCCATCCCATACACGTCTCAACTGGTTAATCTGGTTACAAATGTCCTAGAGGAATAGGCTTCTCTTTTTCAAATAAGATTAGATTCCTTTTTCTTTCAGTTTAGAATGGATTTCTGTAAAAAGGAGGCAACATTGCAATTACATTCCATT
>NC_051412.1:1723070-1723564 GCF_015228065.2 Penaeus monodon
ACTTCTTTGTGAAAAACATGTACCCGAACCCAACCAGCTTCTCCCACGCACAGATCGTAACTCAGAAGAGTATGGATTCCACCAAAGTTGAAGCTTCTACGTTTTTCTTATAATACCTGACTGGAAAACAACCCTCAGAACAACGGGGCAATAAGACCATGAAGAGAGAAACAAGAAATGAGATGTTTTCGAAGGACGCACTCCCCCCCCCCCCATCCCCATGCCGACTACTTCTATCTTAAGCAGTGATTCTCAGTAGGAGTTAGTTGAAGGACATGTCAAAATGCAGAAATACAGACATTTCCCCTCAAGTTATCACTTATTGCAGGATTAACGACACATATCCTTGCAAACTCTAACCTCTTAAAACTTTTAAACTTTGTAGTTCAATTCTTGTACAAGAGTTACTGTATCTGTAATAATACTGTCTTAATGTAATATATCTCGAACCTTGAGCTTTCGTTCCGCGATTTTGACTTACTCGGGTTATCTCT
>NC_051412.1:1723815-1723955 GCF_015228065.2 Penaeus monodon
TCACTAAGTTTACAAGTCTTCATATGTGTTTCCTTTCTTTTACTCTTTCACACACAGTGCCAGTGCCATCCTGTCCCGCCCCAGGAAGAGAGGCAGGGAAGAGTTCTCGTCAGGAGTTAAATGGTTCTGAAAGCCAAGCA
>NC_051412.1:1724203-1724781 GCF_015228065.2 Penaeus monodon
AATATGAATATGAAAGATATGATTTTACAGCGAGGAAAATAGATGAAAATGAAATACAGTCAGCACTGCGAACCCTACAGATAGTCTTAAGCTTGCCAATAGAAAAGTAACCATAGGAAAGAGAATATTTTCCTTTTCTACTGGCCTTGCTATTTTAAAAACTATTTTGTAAGAGAAGATTCATTTCAGTTCCCAGTATTAAAATATAATAAAGGAAGGGAGATATGCCAGGACCGTAATACTTTGAAGCTCCCCTCTTTACTCCTTGGCATGATGACACCAAAGAACGGGTTTTCTATCTGTAGGAGATACCTGGAGCGAGTAAAGAATTCTTGCCTTCTGCGACTCGCACGACCAGGTGCTAAGCCTGTACGCCTCTGGACTTTCAGTATTGTGACCTGCATTGTGTAATCATTGGTGTTTCCACAAAACCGCTAGACATAAGAGTAAAAGCTCATCATTTTCGTGCTGGATATGGAATAAACTTTCAAAAAAAATCCGGCTAGATCATAACTGAAACTATAGTTCTAGCGGCAAGAATGGCAACACTGCCTGAATCAAGTATATTTATCCCGACG
>NC_051412.1:1725385-1725753 GCF_015228065.2 Penaeus monodon
TCAGTTCTCTATTTCATAAAGTCTACGAAATTCGCCGTAGATGAACATATGAATCCCTCACCAAATAAAGCAATATCACAAATCAATAGCGCAAATTCATTCCTAGGAGAGACACGATGTTTACCTACATATTTCACGAATACGAATAGAAGTAAACTGCAGTGATAAAATCTATTGGTAGAGACGTATAAAGTACATATTGGTTCCTTCATCAGTAGATGAGAGATCACCGGGAAGTAAGAGGTAGAATACACTCTACAAAGCACTAACGCATAACCGCAGATGATACAAACACATGGGAACAAGCACACATAACCACACATGAAAAAATACCTATGCATCTAACCACAACCAACTTTGTGCTTGAA
>NC_051412.1:1725866-1725996 GCF_015228065.2 Penaeus monodon
TAAAAACCTTGTTATTAGGAGGTTAGAGACAGACTATATGCCAGTGTGTTCTTGAGCGTAGAGCAACTTTTGTCAGGAATTCCATGGCTGACTGACGCAACAACCAGGAATAGAAGTGTGTGTGTGTGAC
>NC_051412.1:1726036-1726833 GCF_015228065.2 Penaeus monodon
AATCTAGTTGTGTTAATATTCATGTAGGTTTGGTACTTTCAATGTAGTAATTCTACATGCATTACAAATGGATTTTTGTTTAGCCAGTAATGAATGTAAATATAAGACAAGCACAGTTTTTCTATTGTACTTAACAAACTTTTCTTATATTCCCATGCATTTCTAGCTAAACAAAAAGTTCACTTGTTTTGCAAGTAGAATTGCTACACTAAACATACTACCTGCATACCTATTACTACAATATAGAGATAAATAATTGATAGAGATACGTTGACACACACACACTTCCAGTGTTTGCCTATAACTACAGTTACCAATACAAGAAAGCAAGGAATAGCACTGAGAATGTAGGTGCATGAGAGAGAGGGGGGGGGAGGAATCATACCCAAGGAATTTGTGATTTGTTCCAGGATTGACTGATTACTTAAAGTCAATGAGAGAGAGAGGGGGGGGGGTAATCATGCCCCAGGTTTGTCAGAAAATATTAGAAAAACTATGTCGTAATCTGGCCTCCCTGTCCGACAAACAATGTCACTTTCCTATTTATCAGCTTCTGCCCGACCAAACCATCTCATGATTTGCTGAAAAATAGTCACTGAATATTCGCTTTCTGACAGATGCCTGCAGCCCATGTAGATTTCACAGCTACTGGGTTTCAATGAACTGGTTCCAAAGCAAAACAAATTTGTCTCCAAGGTCAAAGCGCTCTCTACAATACTCTCATCCGTTTTGTCAGGAATTCCGTACACTATCTTGTTCGTCTCCCAGTCAAGGTATTCCCAGCCGTGCACGCCCAC
>NC_051412.1:1726878-1727441 GCF_015228065.2 Penaeus monodon
GGAGAACTTTAATCTAAGCTAGTCTGTTAGATTGTGATTTTTTAAACTATAGAAATATAAAGATGTCAGTTAACCTAGAATTAATTTTATTAATACTCTCGATTAGGGCATTACTTCACTCTCCTTTTCAAAATACGTCACAGTTTAACAGTCAAAATACAAGTTCAATTTAAGTATTAGGTTAGGTTAGGTTATCACTTCAGTTACTTTGTATGTATTTGCAAGCGGGAGTGCTAAAATAATGTAGTTTACAGCTGTGGTACTGTCACAAGGCCCCCGACAGCCAGGCTCCAGTGTTTCGTAGTAAATATCAATAGTAATATCAACGGTACAGAAGTTTATAATAGTATGGCTGGCATAGGTAATTAAGGTCCCAGTTTAAACCCAAACTTATTCATAGAATATTCCTCCTCGTGCCTTCATAAGAGGAGAGAACTGGGACAGGAAGAACCAGGAAAAAAATCAATCTAATCCCTACTGACTGGCGTTTACAAATTTGGTTTGATTTTCATGAATTATGCAAATATATGTAATATAAATTAGATGAATAAAAATATATAATA
>NC_051412.1:1727562-1727794 GCF_015228065.2 Penaeus monodon
GAGTCTTGGTAAAATAAAAAGATATATAGATCTTATAGATCCATTTTATCATCAAATTGATACATTGATAACATGAAATTATATTTCAAGCAAATGAATCTTTGCGGTTGGTAAAGCCACATGAAACCATCACAAGGTTCCTAATATATCAGTAAGTGGTGTAATTGTTTCCTCCTGGTATATAATTTCATTGGTTCCCATTTGGTGAATAGGATATGATTTGTTAAATATC
>NC_051412.1:1727815-1728351 GCF_015228065.2 Penaeus monodon
GTAAAATGAGACGGAAAAAATGACGCAAACAGGGAACATGGTTTTTGGACTGAACTGGTTCGAGCGGAGGATCAACGCGAGACAGCGAACCGGAGCTTCGCTTGACGTCCTTGTGATCAGTTCATTTCCTTTTTTCTTAAGTCTTATTGTTAGTTCTTGAAAGTGTAAATCATTATATTACTCTTCATTGCTGTTAATATGTGTGGCCTGTGGTTTGTGTTAAGGGGTTGGGTTCATTTTTAAAATATTCGAATGAGAGATTCGTTTGCCGTTTCTGTTGAGATCTCCCTGCCCTCTTCCACACTTTCGTTTTGTCTCGGTTTAAAATTTACTTTAATAAGCGAATGTTGGTTTCTTCCTTTGTTAATAGTCATGTTTAACACTCGTGTGGAAAGCGTTGTGAAGGGTAAACCAGTGAAATCAGTGAGCAAATGGTGTAGAGAGAAAACCGGTTGTAGGAGGTACTCGTCCATTAAAAAATAATAAGAAGAAGAATAAAAAGGAAAATTGACGCCGATTATGTTGAAGTTATTGCA
>NC_051412.1:1728492-1729953 GCF_015228065.2 Penaeus monodon
CAGACGGAAGGGATTAAGCCGTTATTAATTTCTAATTATATGCCTTAGGCTGACTGCTATTGGTTTGGGCAACGTGTACGAATTACCGTAAAAGGGGAAGGTAATTTAACTAAACTAGTGTATGAATAAAGTTCATGCTAATATTTGGGAGGAAAACTAAATTGAAAGTAATTAAGTCTTTCCCTTGAATGTTACATTCAAGGAAGAGAATGCTACATTTTACCAGTTATTTTCTTTCTTCACATTAAAAGATGTTTTGATAAGAGCTTGCGTAGCCTCTCAATTAAATCAACATTTAATTTTTAGTTCAGATGGACCTACTATTGCTTCCTAAGAGATAATGAAAAAGTGTGTCAGTGTGATTTCTTCTATCTCTTATACATACTATTATTTCTCAGCGACAGTAGTTCTCAGAATTAATAAACTAATGGTAACGGCATAGAAAATATACCGCCTTTTCTCCAGAAATGATGCTAATAATGATATCAGAACCAATGATCATTTCTCTGAAAACGGATAACTGCTAAGGAGATTATGGTGGGGGAAATGCCTTACAAAACTCTCTTAACAAAATTGGCATGAACAAAAAAGATAGGATGGTGAACCAGATTGCTGAGAAAGAATATGAATATGTTAGCGAAGGATGAGACTTGATTTACAAGACAAGATAATGCATAACCGCGTTAGGAGGGCTAGGTTTTAGGGATTGAGGAAGAGAATTTTGCAAACGACTGGGCTCTCAAGAACGAGGGAGGGCGAGGGGCAGAGACGGGGAAAGGCAGAGATTAAGACACATGTACACAGGGAAAGGAAGAGAAAAAAGGGTTAAGGAAAAACAACATAAGAAGTGTTGACGTAAACACGCACAAAGAAAGAGAGAAAGGGAAGGGGAGGAACAAAGGATAAGAGAGAGAAGAAGAGTAGGAGAGGACGAAGCACAGAATAAGACACAAATACACATACAGAAATAGAAAGAAACAGACCGATAGGGTCCGAGATCAAAGCAGACCTACAGAAAGAGAGAAGAAAAACAGACAGATTGGCAGATATACAAAGAAGGGAAGGAAAAAGAAAGAGGAGGAGATAAATAAAGAAACCTGTATACGAGGGCAGAGAGAGAAGTGAGGAGAAAACGAAAGAAATCTACGTAGGACAGACACAGAAAGAGAAAAGGGGAGATTTTCCTGACACTAACAAATAACATGATTTTTTCTGACCTCTGCCCCGTTGACACTCATTCAAACTCCGAATTCCAGCCCAGGTCATAACGGAAAGGTCACGCTGATGCAAGGCCATGATGACAATAGGGGGCCATTCCGCTTGTGCCTTTGCCTAAGGCCTTGTAGCATTAAACTCTCCTAGTATCGCAATGTTTATTTCTAAATCAGTGAAATTATTAACTGAATTTTGGAATCTTCGCAAGCACAGGAGGATTGCAGTTACAGGTGGCAGATGGAGGTA
>NC_051412.1:1730036-1730174 GCF_015228065.2 Penaeus monodon
ATGGGGAGAGGGGCAGAGGGAGAGAGAAACGTGCAAAGAGAGAGAACAAGGCAGAAAGGAGAACAACCAAAAATTGGCCAAGAAACCCAGTGGAACAGACGGAGGGAAAATCGGAAAAGGTGATAACTCGGCATGCGG
>NC_051412.1:1730207-1730434 GCF_015228065.2 Penaeus monodon
AATAACTCGCAGCGTGGACGGGAAATATCGCCCTGCTTTGAAGGACGGCCCACGCTTTTCGAGATGCCGGAAGGTGATAAAGCACATACGAACTTCCGAGATAAAAAAGGAATTTAGTCTTATCGCATCGCGTTCTCTTTATCGCGCTCTTTCAAAGGACCGGATTAGTGAGCGGCCGTAATAAGGAGCGCGACGCCCAAGGCCCTCGGACTGGGGATTCTCGCTAA
>NC_051412.1:1730471-1730539 GCF_015228065.2 Penaeus monodon
CTGGGGGTGGAGTGGAATGGGGGGAGGAGGTATTTTTTGAGGGGGAGGCCCAGCGTCGGTGCTCCAGA
>NC_051412.1:1731056-1732062 GCF_015228065.2 Penaeus monodon
GAGATGTTATTCGAAAAAAGCGTAGTATGAACGCATAATACCTTTAATTGAAATTTAACAGAAAGCCTTGAATGATCATGTTCAAAATCTGTAAATCCCTTTTTTTCTTTTTTTTTTATCAAAATCATCTCCACGATAACACGCCATCCCTCACGCTTTTGAACTTTCACGTGTTATTTTCATGCTTGGAGTAAAACTGCATCTAAGATTTTATCTACAATGACCAGAAAAAACTATATAATTGCAAAACTGACTACCGCATTGGAAACATTCATTAGCCAACCACAGATGAGGAAGAGGGTGTGGGAGGAGCCAACGGATATCCAAACGTTTATATGAAGTGAAATAATCAGTCAATCGAGCGTCCAACTAGCCCGTTACACGCTCCGATCTACGGTGTGCAACTAGCCATCCTGTAGCGAACTTTAACTTACTGCAGCTATCGAAATGAACCAAAGTTGTTCATGGAGATATTTCCATCCCGATATGAAAAAATGACAAGGAAATTGCTAATCTAATACCACAGTAATACTTTACTTTTTAGCCTCTTGTTAACAATGAAATGAGTTATTTCTCTTAAAACGAGTGAGGGGAAGATTGTAGTAACGTTTCTCTAGCGTTTTATATCTCACCCTGTTATAATCATATAAAACTTTTCGGGCACTTGAAGACTCTCTTGCATTCGTGTAGCTTATTACTGCACCAGCAATTAAGTTTTCTTTCGCTTATTATCACTTGGAAGATGGACAAATGAGTTAAGAAACTTGAAACATTCTGTACGTTGAGAGAGACATTAATGCTACTGAATGAAGGAATACATCTGTATTCCTTCATTCAGTATGCTTCAGTGCAGGAGGAAGCAGCATGCTGACAAGTGAAGTTTACGATTGGTCAAGAATTAGTAAAGAATTAACATGGTATTTAAGACAAGTGTGAATGCCAGTCACCGGGTGGCTCAAGCGGCCTTGTTTAACAGAATCAGCGGACCCGTGTTTGTGGAATCTTT
>NC_051412.1:1732107-1733454 GCF_015228065.2 Penaeus monodon
GTAATAATAGCAGTAGCCCAATAAGTGAAATAAAAATTCCATGCTCAATAAGACACGAGTACTATTAACTCTCTTCATCACCATCATTTTACAGATAATTTAACCGAATTACATATCTAAATATACCAACAGGAAACACCACCGCGACAAACCAAATTATCTCCATTATCATTAGTGGTCCCATTCATAGCAATAAGCGTGTTCCAGACGAGAGAGAGAGAGTTTAAAAAAATATCTGTTCTCCGTACAAACACGATGTTTGAAAATATCATGTGACCTCCGTCTACTGACTGCTTTCTTGTGGTCACGTGATGCGCCCTTGCAATCACGTGACATAACATTGTGGTCACTTGACATTTTCTGAAACAAGTGACACTCTTGCACTTATTCATCTTTGTAAAGAGGTGACATCTCTTGAGGTTACGTCTGCATAGCATACAATAGCAATTATCTATACACGTATGGAGTAATTTATTCACGTGAATTGATGTGAAAAATGTTTTATCATTCTCTCAGTATTATTCTGTATTCACTTGTTTTGATATATTCTATTTTAGAAAGGATTTATCGTGTATTCATCAATATTTATTAATTGGATATATAATTTACTCAGTCTGTACTATGTTCCATTCAATATATTTATTTTTCTTTCTGCATAAGTTAAAAGTACTGTTTTGCTTTTTTTTTCTCTCACACTGGTAATGGCTTCTTCTCCTTTTCAGCTCCCGACACCATTCTTAGTTCCCCAGTATCAGCAGCATTCAGGAAGCTACAGTCAGTTAACAAGTCATCGCGTCTTGGCACCACTATAGTCCTTGTAGGTTATTCTTTACTACCTTCTCGTGTCGTAAAAGAAACTTGGAGATATTCCTGTCTCTGGATTTCAGTGTGTACGAGTGTTGCCTCATCGAGTAGAGAATATTTTTTCGCTGTATTTCACTTTCTTTATTTTTTCTTGTGCAGCTGAAATGTCTTGCTCCCGATTGATAATGGCATCGCATATTTAACTATAAATCTTTAGTCTTTGTGTAACTGATTTAATACAACGTAAAACGAGAAAATATTAACAAAGAGACATTGTGATAATACTTGATGCGTCTGTGTTTTCATTAAATGAACTCGACAATATTCTGGAATTCTGCTGGATGCTAAATTTACTGTTTTTACCATGAATCAATGTCGACTCATCAGCTTGACAGGATTTTTTGTCGACTACACAAGGTATTGCCAGCCTTTACTATATTCTTTTCTCTTCTGCAATTGCAATAATTGAAGCTCGATACATCTCCAGTGCTTCCCACAGTTGCAGAATCCCTGATGACTTCTTAGCGACTCGTAGTTCTGGGC
>NC_051412.1:1734161-1734638 GCF_015228065.2 Penaeus monodon
CGTGCGCCAATGACGTCGCTAGATACGCAAATACATATAAACGAATAGATTCCACATAGATAAACAACCCGTTTACGAAGATGAACTGAAACATGGAAAAAGATACCGTTTGCTTATCAATTGAGCATCATTATAGTGGCTGTGATTACAGATTTACATATTCATCTTCTCTCCAGCGACAATCGAAGGAAATGACGAGGCTATGAAATGAAAGACAAAATCTGTCCCTTTTGATCTCTCTTGCACCACTTGCTCTGAGGCCGCCGCTCAGACTCCAAACATAACACGCTCGCTGCCACGTGACTCGCTCTGATCACCACGTGGCAGTCGCATGTACTCTCTTGACATTCTCTCGTAGTCACGTGATGCGCATTATCCTCGTGCCGCAGCCATTGCGTCACGTGCATCTGATGTTTTATTATTATTGTGGGGGTTGGGGGCAGGACATGGTAGATAAAACCATGTTTTTAATGAAAC
>NC_051412.1:1734683-1734788 GCF_015228065.2 Penaeus monodon
ATTTAATTTATAGGGCAATTCTCATTTTGTGTTTTATTTGGCCGAATATGATATTGCTCTCCTGTGTTTGCTGTTTTATAGCAACACTGCCTGGAGAACTAATAT
>NC_051412.1:1734821-1735038 GCF_015228065.2 Penaeus monodon
ATAATCGTTTTATATCGTACATTTCTTATTACAACTATTCTACAATAACGACAGTGTTATGACCGTTAATGTTGTTTTACTAAAATATTTATTTATTAGTTTACCATTACTACTGCTTCTGGATTACCACTTTGTTCTGTTATTACTCATTTTTGATAAAAAGAAAATCACGACAAAATTATTATAGTAATCAAAAGGTTGACAATAATAAAATAAT
>NC_051412.1:1736204-1736502 GCF_015228065.2 Penaeus monodon
AGAAACGCCATGGTGCTGATAACTCATTCCCAAAATATCGCTTTGAAGCTCGTGTTGATAGATGAAGCAGTGATATGCAAATGAGCCGAGAGATACGCATAGGGAAGCAGTTTCCACTTTGCATAAGACAGATTAGCCAGCGCTGCTTCGAGGGCATCGTGGGGACGGAGGCTGTGATATTTCAGCTTTGATGTTCCTGCGAAATAAAAGCTTTTGGCCAAAGCTGTGGGGAGTTGAGGGTGGGCGTGGTTTGCCATTCCTTTTCCTTTTGGTAAGGAGAGGAGACCGCTTTTTTATT
>NC_051412.1:1736812-1736930 GCF_015228065.2 Penaeus monodon
CAGCCTCGACCGGAAAGGTATAAAATCATATTGTTCAGAGAAGGGGAGGGGGTAGACCCCTGCAATTCTCTTTTGACAAATGCATTTCACAATTCTCTCTGTTTTCTGGCAGTAATAC
>NC_051412.1:1737485-1737892 GCF_015228065.2 Penaeus monodon
GTCATCGTTAATAAAGCTAAGCTCATTTCAGCCGAAACAGTCGATTCCCTCTCCAGGCTCGTAAAATCCCCAATTGTTCCTGCACAGAAATACACACAATCCGTTTGGCAATTTTCACCTAAACCTGTCTGTCTCTCGGGCCAATGGGACGCTCTTTAGCTTTTAATCTGTTGGGGAAAAAGGGAATTTGATCTCCTCTTGTGTGATTGGATTCGTTCCTTTTCAGCTGCAGCAAACAATATATCAGTTTGCTATATGCCTTCTAGGTCTTCCCAAGGCCAATAAAGAATAGATCTGTTTTTATCAATAAAATAGATCCTGTGAAATGAAAAAGTTAATATAGATAGAGAGTAAAAAAAATGTATGGTAGCTACAGGATATGTGGTAGATACGAAAGTAGAATAGAT
>NC_051412.1:1738023-1738401 GCF_015228065.2 Penaeus monodon
CTCGTATCAAAAGATATGAAAATATGAAAAAGTGGATAGCGAGATGAAAATAAATACGAAAATAAGAAAAATAGATATAGGAAAAATGTTATGTATCGAAAGAAAGAGAAATAATGAATACCAAAAGAGAATGGAATTCCACCCTCTCAGCATACTCTCCAAGAACTGGGAGTATGCTGAAGTATACTGAACTTGTTCCCCGAACAGCGAGCGCTTCCCCACACTTCGGGTAAGTTGCAGCCGTGATATCCAATGAGCATTCTCCGGTGTCAGTTTTTCTCCATGTGGTATGCGCTTTGCCTGTCATGAGTGCTCCTAATTACTAATTTACTGGTCGTACGTAGTTTGACTGCTTCCTTTTCGTGTTCATTTCGGATT
>NC_051412.1:1738589-1738829 GCF_015228065.2 Penaeus monodon
AAGGGAAAAACACAGAGGAAACCATCCTTTGCACACGTTTTTCTTCAAGGTTTATTCTTAATTTCCTCTTTCGCCCCTTCTTTTTCATTTCTCGTTTCTCCTTCCCTCTCTTTCCATATGGGAGAGAGAGGCGACGCTTATATTACAGGGGAGAGGGAAGAACGGTAAAAATAAATGTGAGAAGAAAGAATTGAAAAGAACAATCCTTTTTCCTGGCGCATTGCAGCTATTTTTCCAGTA
>NC_051412.1:1739230-1739310 GCF_015228065.2 Penaeus monodon
ATATTTTGCATTTTACTCCACTGTTAATGCAAGGAACTACATCTTCCACTTCGGTCTCTTCCTAATACATCAGCTGTACA
>NC_051412.1:1739673-1739774 GCF_015228065.2 Penaeus monodon
AAATGTGTGTATGTGTTCTAAACCTGTGAACCTGAAAATACTGAAATTTATAACGTATGTTCAGGGGACTCTTATTTTTATGATTATTCATTCATCAGTCA
>NC_051412.1:1742792-1742900 GCF_015228065.2 Penaeus monodon
ATAATTTCCCTTGAAATATTTAAGCAGTAGGATTAAAATCGTAGAACAATCTTCTGTAGCGAGCATGATTACTTCATGCAACATCATATACTGCAAAATTAGAACTCT
>NC_051412.1:1743203-1743401 GCF_015228065.2 Penaeus monodon
GGAAACCATCCATCCGTACACATTTTATTCAGATTTACTCTTAATTTCCTCTTTCCCCCTTTCTTCGTGCATTTTCATTTCCCTCAAGAGAGAGACATTGTATATTAGAAAATGGGACTCGTGACAGGCTTCTCTCGAACACAAAATCGTAATCTCAAGGCATATTACAAGACATAAAGACTTACCTCCATCATTACG
>NC_051412.1:1743507-1744306 GCF_015228065.2 Penaeus monodon
TCGGTCCTCTCTCATTGCAGACGTCGATTTTCATGTATATTGTTAAATGTATGAACATAGAATATGAAATTTAAAAAAGAGGAGTCCTTACACTCAGTATTTACATCATTATTTGATTAACAACTATCTTTTTTAAATGTAGTTTTGAATGTGTAGTGTATAATGCAGAGTAATATTTACCTCTTTCGGGTGCTAACAATGGTCAGTTGTTTGATGCTTACTAAGTGTACTGGTTTGCATTGTAAAATCTATAGGTTACTGTGTACTGTGAGATAATACTTGTACAGTACAGTATGCAATAGTTTGATTGTAGCCATTCAATAATTTCCATTCTTTAGTTAAGATTTTGATCCTGTGAGTAGCTGATCAACAATTTTACTGAAGGACTGAAGAAGAATTCCTGTAATGTCTAGCATAAATTTGTGTTTACAATATGAACGGAAAAGTTTTGGATCGCATAGGAAGTCTCATCTTACCTTCGCGCAAAGAGGATTTCAACCAAAGCAATAAGATCTGAACAATATTTGTGAGTCCCGGCATAGATCCACATTTAAAAAGTGTAAATTTAGTTCATACCATTTTCATAAGCGAACTGCATGTTAGAAGAGTTAGGTTGCACAAATAATATCATGGAACGTGCACACGTTATTTTCATGATTCTTGGCTGAATAAGTAAATACATCTTGAACTGTTAAACCTTGCGCTACTTTGATAAAATATTCACGCAGGCAAGCCACACTGAAGGCATGCACTTAATGGATTCAGGAATTTCATTCGTAGGTTTTTAAACAAACCGTAA
>NC_051412.1:1744355-1744739 GCF_015228065.2 Penaeus monodon
TTAGATGAATGGTCCTCTTCTTGCATTATGATAAATGCATACCCTTGATTTAACGAAAATCTCAATCTCATTGCCCCCGAGTCACTTGCAAAAGAAAAGACTGAACTAGTTAGAACATTTTGTATATTTGAAGGATATTCAGACTACTAAAGAAATCATCTGTACTGTTAAATCTGTTTCACCCGGCCTGCAAGTTGAATTCTAAATGGTCAGGTGAAAATACGACCTGTTGAGAGAGGCGTCTGAAATATAATTAAAACCATGGAAGTAAAATAATTATCTGTGAGAGCTATTTTCAGGAGCATTATTTCTGAATGTTTGCAAATTCGGTATGCAATATATTAATACACTGAAGTAAAGTCGTGTCGAATTCTGTTATCAATA
>NC_051412.1:1744913-1745187 GCF_015228065.2 Penaeus monodon
CCAAATGCTTCTGAATGCCAGTCTTCCTCCCTGCCTGCGCTCCATTAGCACACCGCCGTGGGAGAGCGACGGACCCCTGCCTCACTGCCAGTCCGGCCCCTGTACCAGGAATCCGAGAAAGGCGGCGTTACCCCACGACAGCGCTTTAGAGCCCAACAAAGGAATATTGGTGTTCCAGCAAAGTACCCGTGACAACTACCGATGGGGAGAAGATGGAGACGATAAACAAAAGTTATATAAATGAAATCTACGAAGAGGGAATTGTTTTTCTTCA
>NC_051412.1:1745273-1745555 GCF_015228065.2 Penaeus monodon
TGTTTTGACTTTCGAGTATGCATAGGGTGTTTGAAAACTTTTTCATGTGATGTACATTTTGATATAGCTGTATGTATTACAATATTTGACTATATATGAATTATATATTTAATTGTATATTCTCCAGTATTCAAGTAATTAATGATTTAAACAAATAATTCATATTAACATATGCATTAAGGCATGATGGGTACTTAGCCCTCTCGATTATTTATATACATATTTACACACTCTAACGTGTGTGTATAGTTATGTTATGCATGTATGAATGCATACAGGTGA
>NC_051412.1:1745636-1746667 GCF_015228065.2 Penaeus monodon
CGTTTCTCATTTTTCTTGAATACAGTTTTTGCAATACATGATTAACCTGTAATAATAATTCTTGACAACAATATTAATTCCCCCATTTTACTGGTTCTGTATATACTGTACTTCAATTCCTGTTGGTATTTCATTGTACTGTAAATGAATGATTCGTGAGATGATGGAACAATCTCTCCTACAATTGTTCAACCCCATTTATGCCAAACTGTCTCTTTGCAGCGGTGCTGGAATACTTCACCAGGGTACAGCCCCATGCAAGGATGATATGAAAGACAAGGAACGTATTGCTTATACAACAGGTCACCCATCTCCATATCACGGACATAATCCACGGACAAGAGCCCATGCATTTGAATACTGATCTTACCGCAGGAGTTGGCATAATTAATTAAGTTATTTATGATCTGCTTTAGGGAACCAGCTCCAGAATTCTCGGGGTTTACTCACTTTGGTATTTAATGCTAACATGACTACTAGGTACATGAAAGTGATTAAGCTATCACCAAAATATGAAGAGTAAAGAAAGATTCTGACAAAACAGTGTGTAAATATAAATGCACCAAACATGTGCAAGAATAATGATGGTATCCATGCACATAAATGGATGATGACTGCATCGATTGTCTCATGAAAAAAACTCTTGCCAATGTCATTGTCAAAGTCCACGAACAGATATTACCAAGGTGGTCATCAACCTCCAACTTCATGCGTTCGTTTGATGTTTATTGCCAAGCGCTTAGGCGAGGGAGATGCTGCCACCACGGTGCTTGAATGCTCAATTAATAATTTACTACGGCAAAAAAGGGGTATATGAAGTACGGGCGTTATGCACATTTAGTGACAATCGGTGACTTGCATGACCTATTCATTTCCTGAATCCCTTTGGCAGTTAAAGTCACACAAACTGACTGGCATTCATAAACACAGATACAGTATTTATCTCTTTGAGTTGGTTGGTCTGTGGAGGATTATGTAAACACATATATGCATAAAAGTATATGTGTATTATTAACATACTGCTTTGCTTA
>NC_051412.1:1747833-1748310 GCF_015228065.2 Penaeus monodon
TGCATCCACGCACCCAACTCTCAGACTAGTTAACTAAAATATAAATAATTGATAAAGTGATTATACATTTTCATTTACAGTCTTAAGTATTTCCTGCTAAACTCCGAGCACTGCATTTATATCAACTTTCCTTTTCCTTCTCTGCCTTGTGCTTACAACAAACACTGAATTGTGTCATTAAACTTTTAGCACAACCCCTTAACAACATTTATAGACAGTGCGTTGACGGGGCACTAGGCACATTCGCAACACGAAATTTGATTAGAATTGTGATCTTATAATAACTATTCACGGAACCATGTAACAAAGTCTTCTTTTGCTCACAAATGTCTGAGGGCCACTGGAACGGAAACAGAGGCAGTGTATTCGACGAAAATATCTAGAAAAAAACACACAGTTAAGGGGACCTCAGCTGAAATCCATGTATTTGCTTTTAGTGTGTGCTATATTATCCATCTCCTCGCCCCCCCCTCCCTT
>NC_051412.1:1748742-1748911 GCF_015228065.2 Penaeus monodon
GCCACATGTGAACTTATAATAGCGTTGTTGTATAGCATAAGACTCATATTGCCAAAAAAGCCTTTTACGTCCTTTACTATACCTTTAGTATATCAGTTGTTCCTGGAAATGCCATGAACCATGCAAGTATTTTTCATTCACTATATCTATCCCCACTACTCTCTCTCTC
>NC_051412.1:1748976-1749632 GCF_015228065.2 Penaeus monodon
CTTTGAGAAAAGACGGTGAGTGATAATTGTAGATTGATATTTGACTTGGTTAGGTAGGAATTATCAGAATAACTGAATGTTTTTGAAAATATATTTATTCACTACGGGAACTGCCTGATTATCAAGTACATGAAATTTAGATAATCACATGTGGCTTCTTTTTTTCGAAATTATTCTTATGATTTAGATGAATGGTATGCTTCAGCCCAGCCTTCTCTTGTCTTCCCAGCCTCTGTCAATGAGCGATAAGTTTCTCGATCACCTTTTCTTATCATTGCTCTTAGTTTCAAATGACCTATATAACAGAAGAACATTAAAGAACAAATATGAAAATAGAAATGGAAGGTTTTGCAACTATATACCAGACCAGCATCTGCAATATAAAATAAATTAAATCGTGCCTCAGGCTTCAGTCAGCTAGAAAAAGGAAAATATGACTTTCGTAACATGTTCCCCTTCGATAAACGATGATGATGGTTGTGTCAGTTACAAAATAAGAATATACAGGTTCACGTATATTCTACATGGGGGGGGGGCGGATAATTGAACAGAATCAGAAGGGATTTTTGAATACTGATAAAGAAAATCAAATCACTGTTAGCCATCATCTATCGAATGTATGTTACGATTCTTGATCATTTATGTAGGTGGATAAA
>NC_051412.1:1749694-1749817 GCF_015228065.2 Penaeus monodon
ACCCTTCCTTCTAACTTCAAACCGTTTCCATTTCTATTCCCATGAACATTTTTCTTCTTCTTTTTTCACTATCCTTTCAGATTAATGCTCGAGAAATTGCTGCAAGCATTTTGTGCAAAAAAA
>NC_051412.1:1750842-1751041 GCF_015228065.2 Penaeus monodon
ATAGAAAATAGATAGAAAATAGCCCCGTCAGCGCCTTCGTCAGTGGACATGCTGACGTCAGTGCCCGCAGGAGAAGCGCCCACACTTGGCCTTCCTTCGCCGCCTTTGCCTCGAGCGGCGCCTGTGAGGCGACCTGCTCAGAGGAGCCACCTTTGATGCTGGCAATGTGTGGCGGCTCTCGCTGGCTCTCGCGAATCCG
>NC_051412.1:1752221-1752435 GCF_015228065.2 Penaeus monodon
GCTAATGAGAGGTCAAGGTATTGCATGTGGACGCGAAGTCGGGGACGCGTGAGCACACTCTAATTCACTTAATTGGACGACCATCGCTTTCCTTCTCAGTGCGGAGGGTGACGGGGCGCGAGGCGAGGAAACGAACATTATAAGGATTGGAGGCAGATGAACACGCGGCGTGAGATTTGAGATTCTGGAGATGCGCAGTTTCCTTCTTGATTTC
>NC_051412.1:1752962-1753320 GCF_015228065.2 Penaeus monodon
TAATCATTGTAATGGCATAATAATTGTTCATTTCGTAAATGACTCGAAACCCCAATGTTCCAGAAACTTTTAATGCATTTAAACTTTGGCATCAGAGAAAGGGAGACAATCTACTTTAGTACTTATCATTCATCTCTTTCTGTAAATCTATTTATTATATATCTTCTGTGTAAAAGATTCTTTGATGCGGTTCCTTTTTCTCATGTTTCTTTTTTATTATTACTTTTTTTTAATGAATGTGACTGACTACGCCGCTCGACCGGCCATCGCAAAATCAATTAGCCGGAAGCGACTCCATCTAAATATCGGGTTATGTCGCCCCTCGATCAGCTGATCCGCTTCATCGCTTGACATCTGC
>NC_051412.1:1754265-1754436 GCF_015228065.2 Penaeus monodon
TTCTAAGCAAGTTACATAACACAGCTGATTTATCATATATCAGTACATAAGTTTCAACATAAGACATCTATCAATATTTTGAATTATTTATTGCCAGGTTAAGTATATACGTTCTGACATCTAAAATACATCTAATGTACCATTAATATGTTAATTTGTGCTTCTATTAGC
>NC_051412.1:1754466-1754591 GCF_015228065.2 Penaeus monodon
ACTTCATGAGTGCTGTCTTGTTACATTAATAAATCCCCCTGCATTCATTCTGAGAGTTTTGCTTTAATATCCATTATCCATTAGAATGATATGTAGGCTTACATGATTTCCATTTTATTTACTAA
>NC_051412.1:1754842-1755532 GCF_015228065.2 Penaeus monodon
ACTTGGTAGATTTCACCAGTTTACAGGCATGTTTACTGAATTACATTGATAAACAACTTAATACATGATGTGCTATTCTGTCAAGCTAACCTAAGGAGCCCAAACTAACAAGCAGTAACAATAAAATGTAGTTATCTCATGCATATATGTTATTCGATGATAATTCGTAACTATCCGGTGACATATAGATAACCTTGACTTAATTGTACATTTGATTCATATAGTTAGCAAAGTACACGAAATAAGTTGACCCATGACTGAAAACAAGAGAAAAAGAGGAATAGAGTAACTGACCAATATTTCAGATAAGGTCAGATAAACGCAATGCTCCCACCCGTGATGGCGAGAGGGGGTCAATCACAACTCCACGATTTTAATACGAAACATCATACCAAACTAGGTAAAACCCATCGATCTCTTTATCGTCCTCACGTGCCAGAAACACAGACTTCGGGCTTAAGAGACATTAGTGAGCGAGTCCAGTGTTCTTGACCGTAAATCAGAATGAGTGGAAGACATATACTGTGAAGATTTTGCTGGAAGGAGAGTTAGAGGGAACAACAGGCGTGTGGCAGCCAAGGGTAGATTAAATGGATTACACTCTCGAGAACCGGGATGTGTCTTTGTGTGTGTTATGTCAGCGTAAGCAAGACAAGATGATAAATCCCGCCCAGATGGCGCTGGTCTCTG
>NC_051412.1:1755577-1755781 GCF_015228065.2 Penaeus monodon
CAACACAAAGGGATAATCTTTTGGAAAACTTGCATGATAGTTTATTCTATTTACTGACACTGTATCTGTCGGAATTATCTCTATTGATACTTGTGCTTATACTGCATGGCATTCTGCGTCATTCCTACTGATGTTGCACAGTATTGTTAGTTATGATGTAGTTAGGGATGATAATGACCATATCGATGAAAAAAAATATGAAGT
>NC_051412.1:1756068-1756541 GCF_015228065.2 Penaeus monodon
CCGACTAAGAAACACCAATCAAAACTCGCCTTGGAAATGAGCAGCATCAGATGACCTGATTAATAACTGATTAGCTAATCCCTTGACTTGACAGCTGAGGCACCGTGCTCTGTGCCATCTCCTGCCTAGCATATTAATGCAACTGGCACTACGAGGCCCTGTGAGTGCCAAGGCGTGTGGCAGCCAAGGGTAGATTAAATGGATTACACTCTCGAGAACCGGGATGTGTCTTTGTGTGTGTTGTGTCAGCGTAAGCAAGACAAGATGATAAATCCCGCCCAGATGGCGCTGGTCTCTGCTTGTTGCGAATGTGATTATGTTTCCAATGCGCCTGTAATAAAAGGAGGGGTCCACATATAAAGCGAAATGGATTCCCGCTCGATT
Organism: Penaeus monodon; assembly: GCF_015228065.2. NCBI lineage: Eukaryota > Metazoa > Arthropoda > Malacostraca > Decapoda > Penaeidae > Penaeus > Penaeus monodon. Next base: position 1,756,453 of record NC_051412.1, read on the forward strand.
CAATTAAGAGGAATGTACCTCCACGATCCTTTCCCGATTCTGAGAGGGACCTTGCTAATGGGGGAGGCGGCGCGGGCGAGTCGGAAGTT
>NC_051412.1:1756762-1756940 GCF_015228065.2 Penaeus monodon
CAAAGGTATTTCCGCAAGCGTTACGTAAGAGAAAAGAAACGGGGCAATGTAAGGTTATCGCCACAGCCAGAAGTGAGACCAAAATTTACGGCCGAGTGTGGGCTGACTGGCACGGAAATGGGTCGGGAGAATGGGCTCGGCTCGACCATCATGTGGATTTATATTATTTCGGTTCCAG
>NC_051412.1:1757134-1757745 GCF_015228065.2 Penaeus monodon
AAATGATAATAATATTACCAATAATAACGGCATTAAACATGATCTCCCAACAACATTCTTCTTTCACATATGTTAACGGTGTTCCCCGAATATCTCATCCCAGCCTTGGCAAAAATAATAAAATATGTGAACGTATTTTCTTCCTACAAATAACGTGAAAATATTAGCTTGGTTGGGAGGAAAACCTTTTTTAAGGTTTATAGACTTCTCCGTCCCTTTCGTCGCGTTGTTCTCAAACAGATGCTAAATTCCTAGGATAAATACTTGATGTTATGTAAACGAGGGATCCAAATTACATTAAATGATTGCTGTGATATAGTAAGTATAGAGGTGATTATATATTCATTAACGAAGGAATGTTAATTAACTGAGTAGTATGGATGAGGAAAATAATACCTGGAAATTAATTAGAACAGAAGTTAATGCTAAAGTTTCATGTTTCACGCTTGGTTAGGAACAATTTCGAAATGTAACAAACGATAATTTGACAGAAGCATTTCCGTAATGAACTTTTTTTATGGAAGATATAGAATGGGAAGGGTAGTGACTATGGTATAAGCCAATCATTCGGAGAGAAAATATCTGCAATAAAGAGATAAAGAGACTGGTAA
>NC_051412.1:1758083-1758418 GCF_015228065.2 Penaeus monodon
AAAAAAAAAAACATGAAACATACCAATGAAAATAGCAACACTGATAATCACAGCAACATAACATCACCGCGAACAACGCCTAAGAAATACTTGGGTTGAACGAAAGGGAGAAGACACAAAGCAAGGTTAAGAAGATGCATTGCATCATCTCAGGCATTCCGCTTCCTTCTCTTCAAAGATATGGAGGGAAATACACTACTGAGAGACTCATGAATGGGATGCGAGGATTAGGATCGTGCATCGCCATCTCGCGTCCGGAAGCCACCCATCCCTGGGCTGAGGGGCGGAGACGCAAAACCGCTTAAAAGGAACGGATATTGACGATTTTAACAGTC
>NC_051412.1:1759945-1760088 GCF_015228065.2 Penaeus monodon
AGTCCGGCAACCGCATAGGACTCGAAAAGTAAAAATTCTTTTTTAAAATGGGTCACTTGATGGGAAGAAGATGAAAGGTCAGATTGAAAACAAGTCAATCCATCTTGAAGAACATGCAATTTGCAGTATTACTTCATGGTCTT
>NC_051412.1:1760188-1760921 GCF_015228065.2 Penaeus monodon
ATCTTTCGTTAGCTTATATTCACAACGAAATAACAAGAGAAATAAGAATTTATGATAAACTACACTTCAGAGTAGACTTTTCACACAAGTAAAGTTAAAATTGCGTTAATTCCTGCATGAAACGTGTAGGTTTACTATTTCCAATTTTACTGCGCCTGTGATTCATTTAATCTTGCGACAAACATCACTGGATTTGTGTCCTTCTTCGTTACAAAAGAATAATTTGGAGGTCTGAATCGCAGCCATCATTCAGTGTGGGTAGGGTCTGAAGGCACGATAGGGTCTGAAGGCATGATAGGGTCTGAAGGCATGATAGGGTCTGAAGGCACGATAGGGTCTGAAGGCACGATAGGGTCTGAAGGCATGATAGGGTCTGAAGGCATGATAGGGTCTGAAGGCATGATAGGGTCTGAAGGCATGATAGGGTCTGAAGGCATGATAGGGTCTGAAGGCATGATAGGGTCTGAAGGCACGATAGGGTCTGAAGGCACGATAGGGTCTGAAGGCACGATAGGGTCTGAAGGCATGATAGGGTCTGAAGGCACGATAGGGTCTGAAGGCATGATAGGGTCTGAAGGCACGATAGGGTCTGAAGGCATGATAGGGTCTGAAGGCATGATAGGGTCTGAAGGCATGATAGGGCCGGGAAATGAATCACGTAGGTGGAAAAGGACGAGCGAAGTGGAAATGCCTCGTCAGATAAAGAACAGGGCTGTTGTGAAGGAGTAATGAT
>NC_051412.1:1763118-1763388 GCF_015228065.2 Penaeus monodon
TTTGGCAAAGCAGAGCGAGAGCGAGCGTCCTCGGGAGCGCCGGCGTCCTTCGCCCAAGGAGCAAATTGACCAAACGCAGCCACTGGAAGGGCAGCGGTCGAGCCTGACTGAATCACAAAACTAGATTGCCAAAAGTGAAAATCTTTCGCTCCTCTCCTCAGGCAGCGGCAGTGTGCCTGGCTTATTGACTTATTGATGGTCCGCAGATTGCTATATCACGGGGACTCAATAGCTAATTGTTGATTTATTTTAGAAATAAAGTCAGTTATC
>NC_051412.1:1764748-1764878 GCF_015228065.2 Penaeus monodon
CCACGCTCTCCTCCACGAGCCAAGAGTGACCTCGTATTTCCGCAAGTGAGGTCAAGCCACTTTATTTCGGTCAGGCGGGGTATGTATATGTATGAAGATTGCCGATTGCTTAAATTGCATTTCACTTTAT
>NC_051412.1:1765186-1765830 GCF_015228065.2 Penaeus monodon
CTATTAGATTTCACTTAAAGCAATCACGAAAAAAATGCAAACACAAAACACTTTTTCACAAACAGCAGAATAAAAGAAGAGAAAATTTTAGTAAGAGAAAAGAAAACAAGAGAGAAAAGGAATCAAAAGCAAGAGTAAAAGGAGAAAGTTTAAAAGGTGGAAATCCCGGTCGTAACAAATGCTTGAATTTAAAAGACGCATCGGCAACTCGGGTGCGGGTGCCATCAATCAGTGCCAGCGGAGGCAGGAGCTGCAAGGGGGAGAGGTTATGACCAGTGACAGGAAATATTTCATTAAAAATAAAGATCCCGAATTCTGCTGAAGATACTGATTCTGATATTGGATTACGAAAATCGTCTCGTGAGATAACGCAAGTGTTGCTAATGGATTAATTACTGTGCAGGGATAAGAATCTCGATCATATGGTCACTTACCCTAAGGTTGAAATTAGAAAGCCAAAGAATCACGGTTGAGTTAAAGGACATGCTCCAGTGCTTCTTTAATCTGATTTCAAAATGCTGTTTTATTAAGGTCAAGATATCTTTCATTGGCATTCCTTTGGAGTTATATCTATTGAATTTTTCGGTAGTCAGTAAGCTCATTGTGAGAATTTTGAGAAAACATTTGACGGAGAATGAATAATA
>NC_051412.1:1765913-1766282 GCF_015228065.2 Penaeus monodon
TTTGCGTATGTGTGTGCTTGTGCTCATTTGTGTGTGTGTTGGATCTTTGTTCAAAAGAGTTTAAAGAATCTGGCTTCGGAAATATATTAATAGGGATATTTATGGTCGCAATTCATGATCATATTCCGTCCCTTTTTGCCATCGTTCGTGAGTCAGCTGGTAAATGAACGATGGTTAAGTGACTTACGATCTTATTGTTAGTAGATACGGCCCTTGGACCACGGTTGACGTCAAGAAGGGTGTCGAGTCCCACCAGAGATCCGTCTTCGCCTCGAAGGGTAGGCTAACGGAGGAATATGAATAGGCGATGTGGCAACAGGTAAGCGACCATCCCTGGTGAGTTGGCACCTGCCTTGGTTTCGAGGCGTG
>NC_051412.1:1767750-1768244 GCF_015228065.2 Penaeus monodon
TGACTTTTCTTTGCTTTATTGCGTAAATTGTTCACACAGGAAAAAGAAAAAAAAACTCAACACCGAAACACAGTTCCCCCTCAAGTGGCTATATATGTCTCGCCGACTTGAGCACCAGATAAACACCTAAACCAATTAAATAACTATCGTTGTTCTTGCAACTTGCTGGTCTCTGACGTGGGTCAGCAATCAGGAACCAAAATGGACGTCTCTCTGCCCGGCCCTTGGCTGGAGTAGAGTCCTGTTAATTGATATTAACAACATATAAATTAAAAATTATCACAAATAAAATAGCAATAGAAACCATTTTTTTTTCTTCACATAACTAAATATTTCTTTCAACACCCGCGATAACAATCCCGCAGAAACAACCTTACCTCGGCAGGCGAATAGTGGGAACTACAGAGTAGGCCTAAGCACTTGATTCGAATCACTTGAACGAAACTAAACCAAACCATAATTCTTTTTGTATTTCATAGAAAATACTGAACGAA
>NC_051412.1:1771523-1771753 GCF_015228065.2 Penaeus monodon
CTTCGCTTTTTTCCCTTTATGTTTATTCATAATCACTATTGCCCATTTTTGTTTGCCTGATTTCCGTGCAAGTGAAACAAAATCAGCGTTAAAAAAGTATCGGAAAAATCCTCTTGGTTCGCATAAATTCACGTGACGTAAGAGTTAATTATTACGGAAGCGAGGTCAAATCGGGTCATTTCATCAATTAAGTTACATTAGATTAAAGAGATTAATTTCCGTATATGGAT
>NC_051412.1:1772797-1773666 GCF_015228065.2 Penaeus monodon
TAATATACATATGTGTATGTGTGTGTGGGGGGGGTATGTGGGGGGGGGGTTCTAGTACTGATACGGTAGTGATTTTTATTACGATAATTGTTATTATCAAAATTGTCATTAATTTGCCTCCATAATTTTGCTAATGTGATTATTGCTGTTAAAAATATTATCTTTATACATTTTGATTCTTGATGTCTGTAATATAATTATCACTGTTATGTTATTACATCATTAAAAGAAGAAAATAGAATCTATATAAAACTGGAAAGTGCGGCTACAATGCAAGAGCGAAATTGTCCCTAAATTGGGACAAATTAGATCTGATCAGCTGATTAAATTGATAATGAATCATATCGCTCCTAATGCCCCCCCCCCTCCCACATACCCTTTCCTGCCCTTCCTCCATGCGTCACCATCATCATTTTTATCGTCCTTACTTTTTCTGTTTTCTTTGATTGTTAGTAATGGTATTGATATTATCATTTGAAAGATCACCGTTATTACTTTCGTCTGTAATTACTTTTATCTATTTGTACAAAAATGTATCAGTATTTCTTGATAGAGACTCAAGATGTATCATCAAATCATTTAAGTCAATAATTATCATAACATCATATTTGGAATTTGCTTTGGTCTCTTGATTATTGTCTTTCATTTATTTTAAGTGCAGTTTATTTTTATCGTCGTTTGAAATTTCATTATCATGAATATTATTGTTGCTTTCATGCATGCAATATTCAGTCTGCTAATCAATCTTATTTGCATAATTTAGAATAATGCACGGAACGGAATATTTATGTAACTAATGTATATACTGCGGTTATTTATCAATACTAATTGCCTCATTTTCTACTGAAACTCAATTAGACCTTTTCCAA
>NC_051412.1:1774218-1774626 GCF_015228065.2 Penaeus monodon
ATTAGCCAACCACTTTAGCAAAACACTAATCAAGACGAATGGCCTTTGGAGGCAGGATCGCGTGGCGTGAGGATCTCTCTCCTGAAAATTTGATTTGATAAAGACGAAAAAAGGACGACTTTAAAAACTTCATGCAATTGCAGACCAGGTACTTTTCTTAACATTTTAACTTTAATCATGGTAACTTCTTGCTCGCACAAATGAACTTATTCACAACGTTTAGCCCGGATAAAAAGTTTTTTTTTTTCTTATATTTGAAGTAAATCACTTCTCTAAAACTTCTATATGATAATGAACAAATGCTGATTATAATTACTTTTAATGTAAAAATTGCAGACAATACATGCAGTAGTGAAAAAAAAAATTGTCGGCAAAAATATAATGATGATCATCAGTGATCCTAGATAA
>NC_051412.1:1774702-1775221 GCF_015228065.2 Penaeus monodon
GTTACATACGTACACAAGTACACGGTATTGCTTCACGTTTGTTATTTCCACAAAATTGAACCCGTTTCACTGCAAGAAACTCTTGTTATTAGCATTTTTTGTATCAGACTTCTGCTTGGGGCAAATCAACGGAAAATATTTTCTAAGCTGTTCATTAACACGTTTGATGTTATAGAGACACTTGTTATGTTCATCAAAGGGAAGTATCTTTCGAGATTTGTTAAAATCTTTTGATGTGAGGAGGGGACCATTTGAGGAGAAACCCATCTGCCTGCGGTGGCTAAGCCTTGTATACAATGTTATGGTTTCTGTGACGTGATTGCTCTTGCCAAAGCGATAACCCATGGAGCCGGGTTCTCAACTAATTTGTTTAATCTTGCAAATTGGCACGTTCAGAAAATCATTTCCATGCATCTAAATGTAAATCAAGTTGCTGAAGAATTCTGAGAAAGATGATAATAAATAAAAACAATATTTCATTACACATGATGTATCTGTTTTACCAAGGTACACCCTCCT
>NC_051412.1:1775272-1775551 GCF_015228065.2 Penaeus monodon
TCTAACAGGGTTCCATGTGTTTTCTGTCAAGGTAAGTCGACTGTAACATACGGAAAATGTAATAGAGATGACAAGATATGAATACTCGATTGCATTAACTCTCAATGATTTACCAAGTGGTACAAGACAAGCTTTTGCACTTCCTGTACCCTTAAAACACTTCCTTTACTGCTTTTAACACATCATTCACTGTTTACAATTATATCAAACAATTGTGGAATTATCTCGGATAAGAGAAGTTTATATATTTTCTTTTCTGATTTTTCTCTTTGTCTTTCT
>NC_051412.1:1775717-1776003 GCF_015228065.2 Penaeus monodon
CATTAGGTCATCAAAACATTGACTGACCAAGTAATACATGTGAATAAGCCAGTATCACAAAACCACTTCAAAAGGAGGGTGTTATTAATAACTTTTTTATCTCTCTTTTTCAGTGGACGAGTGAGCCAAAATTCCATCAGTTTCGAAATAGTTTACGGCGAAAATCATGTAAAATGCATGGCGCTGATGCTCACAGCCGCGGAGATTATGTGAGTGACGAAATATTATGATGTAGACGAAAATGAAAATATAGAAATGTGACGAAATGAAGTGCCAATAATGCTGA
>NC_051412.1:1776186-1776797 GCF_015228065.2 Penaeus monodon
GTTCAGTTTACAGTGATCATTTGCACATTATTCTAAACCATTCATTAGGCTGGCTGAAACACTACATTAAGAAACTGAGCTGTAAACTTGAAGGAATCGATAAAATCTCAAGTATGAGTACGAGAAACCATTGTACTTTCATAGAAGATTTCAGCCAACTTTGTTGACCTAAATATGGGGCGAAAAGCGTGATACGTAATATCCAAAGTCAATCAGAACACATTTGAATATACTAAGATATACATATAATTCATTGGTTAATGTAGTATATATTTAAAGCAATATGTGTCAAGTTGAATTATCCTAAACGCATCTGCATTATTACAATACATGTTTAATTATACTTTCCAGTATTTGAAATATCTGCTTAATAATTCAGTGGATGATAAAGTCTGGATGACATTAATACGGGATGCAGAGAAATCCTTACATGGAATCCCGGAAAGGAATCAGTTCATTCAATATCCTCCGGGATACTCCTTCGGCGAAAAAATAAAATCGTTAAATCGTTAGCCGTTTATTCTTTCTTGGAGGGATATTTAAAGAAAACAACAAAATTAAATAACTTCAGAAACAAGGATAGGTATTTATTTTCCTATTTTCGTCCATTC
>NC_051412.1:1776830-1777217 GCF_015228065.2 Penaeus monodon
AAGAGGAAAATAAGGGAAAATACATATCACTTAAGCTGTAGACTTTTTTCTCTATATATATATTTCTTTGCAAACAAAATACGAAAATAGCGAGATTAAGGTAAACATATTATATTTTCCACCTCTTTCATATTCTCTTTCTTATTCAGCGGATACTTAATTACCTTTGAAAAGATTAACAAAAAGAGGGGGGGAAACAAGACTCGATAAGAGCACTTTACCAAATCAAAGGACACAGATTTTTTAAACAAACAGTTATGTATTTTTCGTACATAAAGTCCGGCTTTTGGAGAACCGATTACATTCGTTTGCTCTTGCCAATACTCCAGGCTTGTTAACACTAACACACGAAAGCTGTCACTCAACTGCCTCGATTTTACTCCCATT
>NC_051412.1:1777358-1777634 GCF_015228065.2 Penaeus monodon
TTTTAAAAATTGATGGACGGAAAAAATGAAGAGAAGCCACAATGCGATAAAAAGAAGGGAGGGAGAAAAGGAAAGTGCTTATAAAAAAAAAAGATGAACAGATGGAAGGGGAGAAAAAAATGTCCCTTTGTGACTTCTTTTATCATCGTGTTCTATCCGCCTATCATCCTTGACTCCAACTGCAGCTCGTTTATAACGGGCGTCCTTGGGAAGAAAATTCTCGAACTTGAATTAATATACTACTAAATCGGTGTCTGTGATTGTAGAGGAATATAG
>NC_051412.1:1778450-1779073 GCF_015228065.2 Penaeus monodon
GTGTTCACTGATCAGTACTTCGCAACTGTCTTTATGATAATTTTCCCAATAGTTTCAGTAAAAGTACTTTATTTACACTCACATATATAGTACGATTTATTTCACAATTCTGCTACCTTTCGCTTCATTTTCTGTGAGTTTGTAATGTGTTAAAAATGTGTTCTGAAAAATTAGAAAAAAAACACCCGACATCTTACATCATCACCTACACTATGTTATACTGAAAGTGTGTTTCTAAACTCTTTTCTTGCATTGTTTCCTTTTTTCTATTGTTGGGGGAAGTAATCACTTCCAACAAAAAACATATCATTGCTAATAATTGACTCGCAAGTACAGTCCTCTCTGCCTAACTAACTTTGCTCTCCAGGAACTCGTACTGGGGAAACTTAGAAGTTTTATGTGCACCGAAATAGCTGAAAATGCCTTTTTCTCTTTTTTCTTTTCCAACACTTTCCAAGGCGGCGTGTCCGATCTGTGTAGTTCCTGGTTCTTCGGTGACCTCGCTCTCCTCTGCATTGTGCTTTTATTTTTAGACAACATCGCGGAAAGGCAGAGTGCGTGTGCGAGTGTCATTATGTCTTATGATTCCCAATGTCCAAATTCTGATTGCCAGGATGGTCACT
>NC_051412.1:1779784-1779878 GCF_015228065.2 Penaeus monodon
CTACACATCAGAGTATGTCCATGAGTTCAGTGAGAGCGGATGACGTCAGCCGGCCCCCCCCCCCCCAACGGCTCAGTTTTTATTGATGTGGTAC
>NC_051412.1:1779939-1780515 GCF_015228065.2 Penaeus monodon
CTGAAAACGTTTACGGATATGGTTTACGGGCTAATTTGGTGCTAATTGTGTGATCAGACACCAACCTTCGCACTGCACTCTATTGCAGTGCAGTGAATATAGGCTAAAATAGGGAGCAAGGTCTGTATCTATTCTGGGAGTTCTTGATGAGCAATTGATATAATATCGAAATGCATAATGACGATTTTTTTTTTGTTTATTATCCTAAACTTAAAATGGATTTAGAAGACTTTACGTATGTATAAGAAAAGTTGTACTTGCAATTATAAATCGTAGGTTGTTAAAATGTTCAATAGACAAGAAAAGATATATTCTAGTTTTATACCAAGGTCATTAGCGTAAGTGAATGAGTTTTAAATTCAGTTGTGCAGCTATTTACTTCCCGAAAGTTTGAAACTTCCATTCTTATATCGAAGTTAGTATCAGTTAGTAACTTTTTGTTTTGCAGAGATCTTCAGAAACCACGTCACTGAAATTCTTCAAAAAGCATCGGGTAACCAATGTTCCTTTATGAACATTAGGTACTTATTACAATCCATATATATGGGGGGAGTGAGTGAATGCGTTACTGAGGGA
>NC_051412.1:1780604-1780796 GCF_015228065.2 Penaeus monodon
CAGACAGGATGTGAGTGTAATCCGTTGTCCTCACGCCAGAGAATACGGTATCTTGGAGGTCTCTGATTAATCACATTGTCATCACCAGAGGGATCTCGCCAATGCCACCGTCTGCCCAGTTGCGAGTGAAAGACAACGCATGTTACATGACGTATTTCGGACGTGCTCCACTAATTTCACGCTAACGTTTTT
>NC_051412.1:1781100-1781283 GCF_015228065.2 Penaeus monodon
AATACCCCCCACCCCCTTCACACACACTTGCACTTATGCATACCAACCACCTACTTCCTTGTTTTAATAGCCTTGTCAGAACCATACCTTAACTTAAATGATAAACAGATCCACTACAATATAAATAAAAAGATGCGTCACAGATAAAACACAACTCCCGACTTTTTCGTTTCAACTAAAATC
>NC_051412.1:1781914-1782156 GCF_015228065.2 Penaeus monodon
CGAACCTCGTCCGTCCCTTCGGCGAGGCGGCGAGCGGGTCAGCGAGCGAGTCGTTTTCTCGCCGATCGCTTTTCGATATCCAATTGGCTTTGCTTAAAACCGCCGCCTCCCGCTGCCTCATCTCCCAGGCACTCTCAGCCCGAAGGCGCAGATTGGCCCCGCGTCGCCTCGCGCTAACCCTTCGGCTGAGACCCCATTGGTGTGCATGTACCTGGGGTACGTATACAAGGCACATGCACTTG
>NC_051412.1:1782305-1782993 GCF_015228065.2 Penaeus monodon
TCAGCTTTTTTTCTGCACCCCCTTGTGATCACCGAATATAATAATTGTAATTGGAAACCTTTTCGTCGATGTAACAAGATGTTGACGCATACAGCGGGATCGATATTGCTCCAAAGAAGGAAACAGCGAACTTCGATAAAACCAAAAAAAAAAAAACGTCAATAATATTCTTGTACGAAGTGTGACCACGTGTGTCATGGCGCGTGACGAAGTGCCGGCAGCGTCTCAGTGAAGAGGCATATTGACAACTTGAAAAGGAAGAGACCTCTTTATTCCACGGTATCTTGCAAAACTGTTGAATGCCTGCTATCGAAAGCAAGATCTTAATATGCTACAAGAACTTTGAAGCTGTTTACAGAGGCTACCAATTTTTATTTATCAGTAGTTAAAATATTTTACTTAATATGACAAAATGCGTTACTCAGCATTAAAGCGTAAATGTCATACATGGAATGGAAAACACTACCCATCACAGGAGGAGTGAAAACATGGCCGAAAATAAATTGAAGGTTAACAAGAGGTCATATTGACACATTTAAAAGATCTTTTCAAGATTAAGGAGGAGGGGAACATAACTCTTTTTCTTCTTTTTACAAATGCTGTTACGTGTTGCCTGTTATGAAAGTGTAATTGGGGAGGGCTGTATAAAAAAAAGTGGAATCGATGATTTTTTTTCACCACACAATTA
>NC_051412.1:1783720-1783904 GCF_015228065.2 Penaeus monodon
CATCATCATTTTAGCTCCTTTAGATCAACTAACATATTTTGAATTATTCTGTAAATCCTGATGGTATAATGTTTACCAAATACACACGTTGCTTTGGATATGGAAACGAGATTGCAAGATTCCAAGGGCATCGGAACCTTTAATGCTATATCTAAAAAAATCCGAGCTTCGAAACCTTTAATAC
>NC_051412.1:1784001-1784629 GCF_015228065.2 Penaeus monodon
CAAGGGCTTCGAAACCTTTAATCCTTTTTTTAATCCAACGCCTTCGAAACTTTAATCTAAACAAAGAGAAAAAAAAAATCCGAGGACTTCGAAACCTTTAATATTGAATTTAAAAAAAATTCCAAGGACTTCGAAACTTTTAATACTATATCTAAAAAAAGAAAAAGAAAATATCCAAGGGCTTCAAAAAAAAATCCAAAGCCTTTAATACTATATCTAAAAAAGAAAAAAAGCAAGGGCTTCAAAACCTTTAATACTATATCTAAAAAAAGAAAAAAGCGAAAACAATCATGGCTCCGAAACCCTTAATACTATGTCTAAAAAAGACGTCCCTGAAAACTAACCAAAACGGAATCGGATCTGTGTGTGCGTGCAGTGCCCACGAGGGAGCGTCGAAGGTTTTGCGAGAGAATTTGTCTTAAATGATAGAGCAAGATGTAATCAAATTTGGCGCGAAAAAGAAATCTGTCTTTGATGCAGACTAAGCAACAGGAAAAGTTGCATAATTATAAGGCACTTAAGAGCTGGAGAAAATATATGTATTCCAAAGAAAAAAAAAATAGTCTCCAGAATTATACATTTCCTGACGAAGCCATCAAGAAGTGTATTTCAGTTAGATAGCTACAGT
>NC_051412.1:1784747-1785307 GCF_015228065.2 Penaeus monodon
TCTTTTGTCATATAACTCTCAAAATCACTTTGCTTGAATAAGGTCAAGTTAAGATTCAAGTCTGGACCATAGAAAACAAACGTCGGTTCCTTGCAAACACTCTCGTCTTGCAGTTCGCGGGATTTCTCTCGCAGCCACAGCCACATGTTGCAGCTACGCGAGAGGCAGCTCGATTGCAGATTGAGCAAAATCGGTGGGCGGGTCTCATCTCGATCAGCTGACTTGGTAGCTGTTTAAAATGCCATTGCTACATACTATGACCCATTTAATATCATGATCACAACTATAATTATCACAGTTGCATTCGGGATGTGACTTATGTTTCTGGCAATCTTAATTGAGTATTAATCAAATTATACTAAATGATAAAAATAATAAAGATAATACATATATATCTACAGCATCAGACATATTTTGAGAAAACTGATTCGTCATTAAAGAGATGTGAATGATTCAAACAACCCCGTAGACCTACTTATGAATAAAATTGGATCTGATTCCCGTGTTGCAGATTACAAAGGAAATCAACCGACATAGGAAACGGAATCCTCCAGGGAGAA
>NC_051412.1:1786760-1786992 GCF_015228065.2 Penaeus monodon
TGAAAGCTGAAATAAAGTGTCAACCAGAATTCAGCCCAACTCGGGATTTCGTGTCAACAAAATCTCCGTTCATGAAAGCAAATATTAGAGAAAATTATCTGTTATATCAGTCTTCATTTCATCTGTTGGTACTGTAAATTGAGAACTGAAAATAACTGTTTTGTTTACTGAAAGCATATTTTTATCCATTCCCTTTTTCATGTAACAGTTTATTAGTATGTCTGAAATCATC
>NC_051412.1:1787022-1787136 GCF_015228065.2 Penaeus monodon
GGGAACTCTCGACCTGTTTGTGAAAGTGACGATCATAACAACAAGAAAACAACGTTGTTCATAACCCGTCTTCACCGGAAAAGTAAAAAGAGCTTGTTAGTTTTGTGCAAACAA
>NC_051412.1:1787362-1787440 GCF_015228065.2 Penaeus monodon
CGCTTTTACTTTCTTTTTGTCTTTCTCATTTTGACTCTCATTCTTTGTCTCTCTCTAAGTCTGTTTGTCTGTCCGGCT
>NC_051412.1:1787608-1787854 GCF_015228065.2 Penaeus monodon
AAAGACGCCTCTCTTTGCCTTGCATGGTAGGAACACCGCAGTATGCTGTTCTCTCTCCTGTTCGCAAAAGACGGACAAAGCAACAACAGAATCTAATGAAAGGAAAACAGTAGCGTCGAGATATCTACAAAAGCGTGAAATACATACGGCCACGCATGAGTAAGCTGTGGCAAAAGCGACGTTTTGAGAAGAAAAAAGGGTAAAGTTTCCCTTTTGGAAGTGTTTAAAAAATCGCGTTTAATATTC
>NC_051412.1:1787924-1788052 GCF_015228065.2 Penaeus monodon
TGTGTGAGTGTGTGATATTGTCAGCACTGATAATTGGTAAACTATTTATCTTATAATGGAGGCCTGGAACTCAACAGATTGATCGAATATTTACGACATACTGTGTGTATGTTTGTGTGTATTTGGGA
>NC_051412.1:1788146-1788363 GCF_015228065.2 Penaeus monodon
AAAAAAAGTCAATAAAGCAATAAGACTTGGATATTACCCGTAGCTAAATTCTTCAGAACACTATAAGGAATTAGTTTTTACACGGGTCTCCCTATCCCCCTCCCCCCACGACCCCCCCCCCACAAAAAAAAAAACACTTAAGAGAGGAAACTTCCTGCCACTCGCTGGTCGAGTAAGTTGGTTACGAGTAATTACATTTCCCTCAAGCTATGGGGAC
>NC_051412.1:1790935-1791356 GCF_015228065.2 Penaeus monodon
AAAGAAAGGGTGGCCGGGAGACAGAATCCGCCGCAGAGGAACCAAGTCGTGAACTAATTACACCAGACGACCACTAAAGTAAGCGCTCGTGTAGGTGAGGTTGCACTGCATGTAACAGAATTGCAGTAAACCGACAAAACAACAAATCATCGAAGGCCATGATTTGCCCTTGATTTAGTTATAATCTTTATTCCTTCGAGCCTAAGGCTGGTAAACGATGTGCAGTAATTCTCAGTCAAGTAGCTCTTCACTGAAGACTTAGAGGTTGTAGAAGGTTGCTGTAGGGTAAACCTGCCGTTGAACGAAGTGGTTTCCGTCTTGTATGTCTGGGGGGAAGAGAAGGCGGAGAAGCCTCTATCGCTGCGTAAGGGATACTGAGCTCGCGATGCCTCATGCGACCAATATTGTGTAGGTGTTGCTT
>NC_051412.1:1791706-1792129 GCF_015228065.2 Penaeus monodon
CGCTTCATCAGAGATAGATGGCAAACAGTTCAGTCAAATCACGTCACTAATATAAGGCTTTGCTGTTGAAAAAAGTGTGTGATCTATATCTGGAGCTTCTGCTTGCTTGGCTCTGTGCTGGATATTTCCCGAAAGAAGGAAGGCCGCGCGGGGGATGCACGCAGCATGAATAAGAAGTTCCCTCGCAGCTTTCCTGGTAATACTTCAAAAGCGACGTAATTGACTTTAATACCCAGAAGAGTGTGCATTGTTCATCCTTCCATGCAAAGGCATTCAGAAAACAAGTATCTGAGTGTGATCAACATTTTTCCTTCTCTAAGAGAGGACGACTTGACGAACGCTGTTGGCATGTGCGCCTGTTCAACTGTGAACGGAGAGGCACAGGCATAAGCATGAGGGCGTGCCTCAGAGAAAAACTGAAAG
>NC_051412.1:1792619-1792886 GCF_015228065.2 Penaeus monodon
TATAAATCATGTTAACAGCATCATCTGTCCCTTGACTATGATATGCCCTTTGTCAATTTAGATGTAACTTATTTTAATGTGATGCCTTACATTGTTTTAGTTTTGCAGTTTGGGAAACATTGTTAATGTATTTTAGTGTAATGAACAGTACTTTATACATCTTTATGTCCTAATATGATGTCCGTTATACAATAATGAGCTATAATGTATGCACTGCTAAAATAATATGTAACTCTACTATAATGAATAGTTGATTTGGAAATAAAG
>NC_051412.1:1793024-1793260 GCF_015228065.2 Penaeus monodon
TGTCTGTCTCCTCCTTTATATATGTCTTAATTTGCGTTCCATTATATTGTTTTCGAAAGCACGGCAGAGGAAAGACATGGAGAGCGAAATTCCATCCCATTTTCCTTCCCAAACATGAAAATAAGAGCTCGAGGAAGCAGCTCACGACTTGCATAGCATCTCAAAAGTTCGCTCGTGAATTTCTCGTGCCATTCTAGTTTAGTTTCACAAAGTTTCTACAATAAGGAACACTAAGG
>NC_051412.1:1793598-1794129 GCF_015228065.2 Penaeus monodon
GGGAGGGATAAGTTTTACATCGCATTTTAGTGAATGCTAGTGCTCATCATTTACATACCACTGACACATTTTTAACTAACATGTATCATTTCATGCAACCGGCAATGCAATGATGTGCATACTTAGTGTTTTGCAAGGTACTGTCATTTGCAGTGTATGTCTCTTACCTTATCATTTATATTACCATTATTGAATCGTTATGATGAGGGCCAGTATATGTCAACATTCATAGCATGTGGTATGATAAGCTAAAACAATGTCAATCCTTGCATGGAAAAAATATATATCTTCTGAATATTCATATTACTTATGCAGTTCTCTCGTATTTTGCAGCGTTATGTTTCTTTTTTATGAGAAGAAAAAAAGAAGCTGGAAACTTAGACATAACATCTAAAGCATTTTTTTTGTATTTCGTGTTTGAAATTATTTTGAAAAATAAAGTAGTCATATATATTTTTTTCTTCTTCTATTTCGTAAACCACTCAATGATTATTTTTTTCAGTCAGTCAACAAAACATTGCTCTGCAATTA
>NC_051412.1:1794489-1794928 GCF_015228065.2 Penaeus monodon
AGTCACAATAACACACATAATAACATGAAAAGAGAAAAAGACACGGAAAGCATATAACCTCCAACCGATTCAGGAAAGTGAAGAGAATCATCATTTCCACCGTCAGCATTACACTGCACGAATCAACGCGGTAAGAACCTGCATTTACTAAGCCGGCGAATTCAACTTGTTTACGCTAGCCGAGGTTATGAAGAAAATCTGATACGGGAAGGAATTTAAGAGGCCGCGTAGGTAAGGTAAGCGAGCCAAAGGAAGTGCGGATTGAGAGCAGAGTTGCGGATGAGAGAGAGAGGAAAATTGCGGTCGAGTCGGCGCTGGTTATCCCGGGGGTCTCGTCTCTGCAGATCACCCTGGCTTCAGACGTGCGGGTGATTAGGTTACTGTACGCGAGGGAGATCTGTGCATTATATACAGCGCGTGTGCGTGGGAAAGTTTCCTA
>NC_051412.1:1795157-1795692 GCF_015228065.2 Penaeus monodon
GCAACACTAACATTGCAAGGACTTGCCCTTCTTGGCCTCAATTACCTCAGGCAATTAAGACAGACTAGAAGCCGCGCGACGCAGGTCAGATTCCCGACCTTAGTTCCACGTATCTGGTCCCTTCCATCCGCGGCGAAGTGATGTGAATTTGCCGAGGATCTTGCGTGTGCGGTTCCTGCAGGATTTTTTCCATTTTCTTCTTCACCTTCTCTGTCTTCTTCGATTTCCTTTTTTCCTCTTTTCCCTTTCCATTTTCCTCTATCCTACTCTATCTTTTGTATCTTTCCTTTTTCTCTTCTCTTATTCCTCTCCTTTTTTTAACTTTAATAACTTCTCATGGTCTCGACCTCCAGCGGTGATACCTTATCCGTTGACTCAAATACAAATAAACATTTAAACCAATTGCGAAACATCACGCAGAAAAGACAACACTGAACGGTCATGTGGGCAAGAAAGCAGAGGATCGGGAGAACGTGTAAGGCGATTATGTTATATGAATTGTTGCTGAAGGGACGGGAAGGAGTAAGAGATGAAC
>NC_051412.1:1796198-1797216 GCF_015228065.2 Penaeus monodon
TACAGGTTAAAGCCTGTTAAAGGACAGATTTGTAAATAGAAAGGACCATCGTGCTAGTAACAGCATGAGAACTGTCATAGATTGCGTAAGGATGAAGCGCCTTGCGAAAGAGGATACAATGGACTGTCGCTGCAAGACCTTAAGAAATTGCGACGTCAAAACATCAGGTCGTGGTAGAAAAAAATTCAACTTGACTTGAAAGGAGCAGAGAAAATAAGACCAAAATGAAATGAAGTGGTGGAAGTTTTAAAAGTGGAAGGTGTGACGACAGAGTTTTTCAGAAACTGGGAATGAATTGGACCGGACAGAAGAAATAACAGTTGAAAACTTGGTGGGCGGAGTTTGCAAAAGTATGTACGAGATCAAGTGAAAGGAGGGAGAGACATGGTGGTGGAACGAAGTAAAGAGGATATAACGAATAATAAAGAGAGGCTGAAGCAGTGGGAGATGGCAAGCACAGAAGAGAATTCAGGCAAAGTTAAAGATGATGAAAGCTTGAAAGATTACAGCATATTAGCTGCATTGACACGAGAAGAATAATCAGTCGTTAATAAGTAATCTGAATAAGAAAACGATTAGGAAGAATGCCATTTCAAATGATGTACTTTAAGTGATATTTACCTACGATAAAAAATAAAGTTATTCACGTATGAAGAGTAAAAAAAAATATTCTCCACACAGGCTGAATATATAAATATTAGAAATTTTTGTTTGAATTTTTTTCTTTTATAAATTGTAAAATATTCTTAAGGCTATTCAAAGAAACGAAAAAAGGAATGTAGTTATATTTTAAACACAAAAACCGCAGGTAATTATATTCCATGAAATAAAGATAACTAGAAAAGGACGAGAAATGCAGAATATCAGAATAAATGCAGGATTTAAAAAATACAGTATCAGTTTAGCATATACCACAGAAATGTCAGTTTAATGATCCATATCAAGAATTATCATACGTAGCACTACTAGTGACTGGTACTGAGAATAGACAGAGGTGACTGACACTACTATAATTCTG
>NC_051412.1:1798884-1799145 GCF_015228065.2 Penaeus monodon
TTTCGAGCGTCATTCAGTTGCACCCATTCAGTGATGTAGAGTTCACGTTCTAGCAAGTCCAGAAACTGTTGCAGGAGGTTGCAGAAGTCCAGCTCAGTCTCTGGTCATACCTGCGCCGCCTTTGGGGAAGAATATCACAACTTTTGATAGTTATTCATCTTTAATATATTGCCATCATTAACCAAATGATCGGTTTCAAGTTTAGAATTCCGTAATGCGCTACGTCTTCTTTTTATTAAGCAACGAATGAAATAGCCAAGC
>NC_051412.1:1799447-1799752 GCF_015228065.2 Penaeus monodon
ACAGACATACGAAATGTAAAGATACAAATTCAAACATTTAAGATATACATATATACTCAAATCATACTTTTAATTAGTATGATGGATCAAAGGAACCGAATCCCTGTGCCACTTTGCAACAGAATGTGAATGAAACGCCAAAAAATAAATCTGATACCATGTATACCAGTGAATGACTTTTATTTCGAATTTCGAAAACCAATATATCAGATGACCTTTTTCATTCTCTAGGGTTCTCGTTACGTTGCGTATATCTTTGTACTTTTACCTTTTCTGTCTCTTTTGGCACGTATTTGAGAATAACA
>NC_051412.1:1799841-1800337 GCF_015228065.2 Penaeus monodon
GAAGACTGTCACCCTTCGTCTACAGTATATAGGTTTCCTACCTGGATTTTTTTTCCTTGTTGTTTTATAATCAATGATATCTATCTAAACTCTGCTCTGGTCCAGATATTCGATCAAGCTACCAAGACTGTCTTATAAACTGTTAATCCATGTCGTTTCAATTCCTCGCATTTACATATTCTCTTACAGCTTACAGAAGATAATGGATATCTTGGAAATTTACTTTCACATATTTAACATATATGGACAGCCTGAGAATATCACAGTTCTGATGTGGCTCAATGACAAAGATGTATCGACGGCTTCATAGGGGATTAAAAAAATAGCGATGAAAAGAAAATGGAGATGAGCTTCAACAGTATCTTGCAGTATATCAAGGCTTTTGAAGTAGTTAGCCTCCCCCCCACCTCAATACTAACTTATTATCATGTAAGGGAGTATCTCATTAGCTATCAAAGTATGTGGATTATTGATAAAGACTGAAGTATAGCACTAC
>NC_051412.1:1800555-1801068 GCF_015228065.2 Penaeus monodon
CATATATGTTACATAGGTAAACTATACTTATTCTCTCCAATTTCCCTTCTTTTCTCTATGATTACTCTTAATTTACCTTTCACGCCCTTTTGATTATCACTTTCACCTCTTCCTTCCCCTCGCCCTCTCCTTATCACTCACTTTTCCCTCCTCCATCCCATCTCCTTCTCACTCTTTCCCGGAGCTGTAATTAATCCTGTAATCCTGATTTATCTGTTTGCTCACGGCTGCATTAAAGTTGATATCAAATAAAGCTGACGAAAGATACGTCTAATAATCGCTGGTAAGAATTTCTCCTGAATTCGGAATTAGTGAATCGTTTGTCAAGTTACTAATCTTTGAAAATTTTATTCATGGTGGATACATGAAACAGAAACATAAAAAGAAACACTTAAAGAATTGGATATGGCGTTCGATTGTCTGCTTTCAGGGATCGTGTGAAGGGAGACGAGCACTGGCAACCTCTGAGAATGTCTCACAATCATGTATATAACGAGGAACTGATATTTTGCG
>NC_051412.1:1801444-1801549 GCF_015228065.2 Penaeus monodon
GTGCCTTAGGAAGTCTTCCATCCTACATCATTTTGCGAACGAATCATTATTAATATCAGATCTAATGTAAACCAGCAATTTGATTAGCTTTTCAACTAATTGGCA
>NC_051412.1:1802150-1802488 GCF_015228065.2 Penaeus monodon
CCTTTGCGAGTACGTGTGGGTGTGAGTTTGCGTGCGTGGTCGTATTATTTGTTTTTCTATCTTTTATCTCGCTTTGCTCTCCCTCCATTCGCTCTCCTCCAGATTCCCATGCGCAAGCGAGTGAAAGAGATATTGTCGTGATTCAAAAGGCGATTTTGGCCTTCTAATCAGGCTAATTAATTGCATCTCGGAAGAACTAATTTCAGAATTTGCAATAAATGTTTTAGCTGATTCAGTGAGCGAGAGGTAAATAAGTTAACAGGTGACCTTATTCGCAGTTATTGAGTAAAATAACATGAAAAAAGTTCGATTGACAAGTAGATCGACGGAAAATAGAC
>NC_051412.1:1802729-1802830 GCF_015228065.2 Penaeus monodon
ATAAAGAAGTAGATAGAGGGTATTTTATATTTATAATATCTGTCATGTTAATAATTTTTAAGCCGCAATCAGAAATGGTAGGAAAGGGTAAAAAAGAACGG
>NC_051412.1:1804515-1805391 GCF_015228065.2 Penaeus monodon
GGAATTCATGGGATAATTGTCAGTGATTATGATAATTATGAAGAATTTTGGCTATCTGCCAATAAATGAATAAGTTGTATATTGACTATATAATGCCTATTGAATTTAAATTGTTATTGCGATGTATGAAAGGCTTATTATCACAGAGTTTGGGAAAATTTATTGGATATTATTGGAACAATTGTTCATCCTTTTGGTATATCTGTTAGTAAATGTTGCACTTTCTTTAACATTATAGAAAAATATCATTATTTTTAGTATTTAGACTTTCCCAAAAGAAAAGTGATGTCGAGTAAAGTGATAATGGTCTTGGTACACAATCAACCGGCAGGTTGTTGTTGGTTGGCAGGAGAGATGGGTGTGTTATGTGAAAAGCCTGAGATTTTTTGCCAGTTTTTGGCTCTTTTTGTAACCATATGTGCCTAAGCTCATTGTGATCTTACATTTATAAGTTTATATTGTGCATATCGTAGCCATGTGTTAAGGTATTATTACGGGTACGAACAAGTTAACACATCTTCGGCTCATCGTCATATTGTTTCGTTGTTTTGTTCTATCTCTTCACGTGTAAATATGTATTGGTGTTTTTTTAACTACTATTATTATCAAATAATTTAATTTCGTAATCAATTTTAAAATAACATTGGTAATCAAAAAAAAATTCTGTGGTGTTCTCTGCAACAAGATTAAGTTCTGAAGTAACTTTTAAAAAATATATATCTCTAACACATGAAATCATCACAAATTATGAATAACATTTAAAAATAAGTTAAGAAAGAAAGCCAGATAAATGAAAATGTGTGATATTATAACTGTGGAATTTTTCTGAGGTATTATTCTTAATATAATTTAAGTTACAATATACATACATACATG
>NC_051412.1:1805547-1806279 GCF_015228065.2 Penaeus monodon
TGCATTACAGAGGGAGGCGTTCTTGTATATTCCGACGCTGACCATGCCTCGTGTATTCAGCCCACGCCTTATTCTAACCATTCCTGGTAGGCGAGCTCTTTAAGGGTCAAGGGAAGGCACCAACAGATGGAGTCCATCTGTCGCCAGAGTTAGATTTTTACAGGAGATGGGGAAGTAGTTCTTAAATCGTTCTAAACATTTATTAATGTAAGTAAGAGATGAGCTTTAGTTTGTTCATTGGTTAAAAATCTTTGCAGCAACATTATTCCTCTTATCTGATCTATATATCTGTAATTTCTGTACTAATAAATCATTGTTAATTAGTTGTGTTTTCTGACGTCCCCATCTACGAATCCTTGGACTTAATTCTTATTATTAAATAAACCAATTGCCCCTGTCACATCCTCACACCTGCAGCCGGTCAATTACCTACCAGATGCTACATAATGCTGACTGACCATGTTCATTACCTTTTTTCCTCGGGCTGATGCTTTTAGGCCTATTGTTTCTCAGGGTTTTCTGTAATATAATATATATTGTGCTTTATAACATCTAGGAGAAAAAAAACAATGATAATTACTAATAGTTATTAATTGTATTGCCCTCCCTTTACTCCTTATATTGTTTAAGAGTTTGGTCTTTAGTCAAAGCTATAACACACAGGCAGCGGAATCACTAAATCATTTTTTCTCTGACATAAGAGTGACAGTGGTTCTTCAGAAATCTGACTGC
>NC_051412.1:1806462-1806672 GCF_015228065.2 Penaeus monodon
GTTAGCGTTTGTGTTTGTAGTACATGTGTTTACGTACTTGTGTGTTTTATATGTATGTGCACAGATCCGACAGTTGTGCAGGCATGTAGCCGTGCAAGTTTGTACTATACAAGAAGCTATGCATTACTGAAATACTAATCATTTTCGTTTTTCTCGATAAAAATATATTCGTGTATTTGAATCTTTAAGAATTCTAAAGAAAAAAAAAGA
>NC_051412.1:1806689-1806983 GCF_015228065.2 Penaeus monodon
CGATGGAACACATTCATCATTCTTCGTTCCAAGTCCTGTGAAAAAAGTGTTTTTTTGGTTAAATCTTTTGTTTAAAGAGACAATGGTACTATCTTTGTCATACTGTTTTTACAACTGCAATATGAATACCCATGTAGATCTCTGAGATAGTGGCCCTTTGTGATGCAAAGTTCTTTCGCAAGAGAGAGTGAACATCTTAGTTGGTGTGGAAAGAACTTTAAGTTTGTTTAGCAAGTGTATGCAATCAAAATCAACTTATGCTCTACTCATTGTGTCGGCCAGCGGGACTACTGG
>NC_051412.1:1807228-1807874 GCF_015228065.2 Penaeus monodon
CCTTATATAAGGGTGCGAATGTGTCTGTATGTACGTGTATCTGAGGTATCTGTGTGTATGTATTACCTCAAAATTTGTTCAGATGAAATAAAAGGTTTTCACATCCGGCAGTATAAATATCCGTGCTGCATCATAAACAAAGGGAAATTTGCAAGGCATTTTTTGCGGGAGACCTGCACAGCTAATTGCTCGACCGGCTCAGCTGTCCGACTCACAGTGTGTGTTCTGCCGCCTATTTCGTTCCTGTCTGCAATAATTTATTTCCTTCGAGAATTAAAATACGGCTTCCTAATATTTTATCGTCTCGATACACTATAAGGCAGAGTTCGATCCAGCAACCTCTTTGCCTCCGCCATCTTTTCTGTTTTGTTTACATCGCGGATCAGCTGACGAATGGTTTATCCGATTCCCTTCGCTCGAGTGGATACGTGCGAAAAGATCGACGCACGGCTCCTCGAATCTCATTACGAATTCAAGGAAAACCCTTTCACTTTGAGTCGCTCTGAAGCCGCACGTAAGGGATTCAGATTTTTCTCAGCCACCATACTGCTACGTCTCTCGAGGAAGCAGGGCATTTCACAAAGCGAATTTCTTGTTCATAAAGATGCATCAAACCTCCGCTACTATACTGAGAGAGAGCAGAAAT
>NC_051412.1:1808352-1808704 GCF_015228065.2 Penaeus monodon
AAAATAATAATAATGATAAATAAAAAAAAGTGTGTTTACAAAGATGGTGAGTGAGATAGAGAGAAAGGATATAAGATATTAATTCACATTAAGAAATATCACATTAAAACTCCCATATCACAGAGCTGCAGCTGACCAAGTATTTATAAAAAGTGTGAACATGCTGCAATAACTAATAATTAAATTCAGTCATAATTGTATTTCAGAATTAAGCTTATGAATACGATACTTTCCAAAATATTTTCACTGTATTTTTAATCCGATGAGAGAATTAATGTTATTATTCCACAGCGGATAAAATAGAGATGACTAATGCTGCAAATCATAATGAAACAGTCATTTGGAGATAAGA
>NC_051412.1:1809079-1809442 GCF_015228065.2 Penaeus monodon
TGATGGGTATAGATTCATAGACATTTTTTGCAGTCATTAATAAATGCAAAGGGGAAGTCAATTGGGGATATCATGCTCTTTATAAAATGGATATACAAACAAAACCGTTCTCAGCGGCCGACGGAAACTGTGGCTCTCCGTTTGACTCTGTCCAGCGGCAGTCTGGGAAGTTCAGTACAGCTTCCACCACCGCCAATTTCTCTGATGTGGCTGTACCTGTCGCTGCCTTTCGTATTCCCTTTTCTCTTTTACCATAACCAGGTCCCTTCACTAATGCTATTGCTAAATATGTGGATAAAAAAGGAAATATATTGTTTGCATTTTTAATAGCTTCTCTTTACATTTTGTGAAGGACAGACTCGC
>NC_051412.1:1809472-1809767 GCF_015228065.2 Penaeus monodon
TACTGATTCTTGATAACAGTGGCATCTGAATGTAAAAATCACGATTTACTTATCCTTTTCGTTGAGAACCCAACATTCCGGTCGTACGTCGCAATTTAAAATGCTGATAATTGCGGTGATCTTTTTGTTGTAACTGCCATGGCTCTTTATTTTTATCGTTATTTCTATGAAAAAAAAACATGGCATTTCTAGTTATGCATAATTTTGTTCTAATCTCTTTAGTGCCATCATATTTCTCGATGATCAGTGCTTCAAGGAAGCCAAATTCACTGACATTTTCCACAGTCCCCTCGGA
>NC_051412.1:1809791-1812051 GCF_015228065.2 Penaeus monodon
ATGTTGGCAGTATTTCTGGTTTCATTGCCTTTCTCTTGTTAGCTTACAGACAAAGACAAGCTTGAATACTGATTTCATGAACTCTGGCAACCATTATGAGTATATCGTTTGCATACCTAAGGTAACTACGGGCAATTGGCACCTCTCACGAAACCTTCAAAAGCAGTTTTGTCTTGAATATAGGTTAAAAAGATATGGTGAAAGTCTACACCTTTGTCTGACTCTTTGTTTGATTTCAGACCAGTCAGCCCTTGGGGTGTCTAACTACTTACCTGCTCTCATTTACCGTACATGTTTTCACTTGCCTTACTTACCTGGCACTCACTTGCCTTACTTACCTGGCTCTCACTTGCCTTACTTACCTGGCTCTCACTTGCTTTACTTACCTGGCTCTCACTTGCCTTACTTACCTGGCTCTCACTTGCCTTACTTACCTGGTTCTCACTTGCCTTACTTACCTGGCTCTCACTTGCCTTACTTACCTGGCTCTCACTTGCCTTACTTACCTGGCTCTCACTTGCCTTACTTACCTGGCATTCACTTGCCTTACTTACCTGGCATTCACTTGCCTTACTTACCTGGCATTCACTTGCCTTACTTACCTGGCTCTCACTTGCCTTACTTACCTCCCATTTGCCCTACTTACCTGGCACTCACTTGCCTTACTTACCTGGCTCTCATTTGCCTTACTTACCTGGCTCTCACTTGCCTTACTTACCTGGCTCTCACTTGCCTTACTTACCTGGCTCTCACTTGACTTACTTACCTCTCACTTGCCTTACTTACCTGGCTCTCACTTGCCTTACTTACCTCTCACTTGCCTTACTTACCTGGCTCTCACTTGCCTTACTTACCTCTCACTTGCCTTACTTACCTCTCACTTGCCTTACTTACCTGGCTCTCACTTGCCTTACTTACCTCTCACTTGCCTTACTTACCTGGCTTTCACTTGCCTTACTTACCTGGGTGTCACTTGCCTTACTTACCTGGCTCTCACTTGCCTTACTTACCTGGCATTCACTTGCCTTACTTACCTGGCACTCACTTGCCTTACTTACCTGGCTCTCACTTGCCTTACTTACCTCTCACTTGCCTTACTTACCTGGCTCTCACTTGCCTTACTTACCTGGCACTCACTTGCCTTACTTACCTGGCACTCACTTGCCTTACTTACCTGGCTCTCATTTGCCTTACATACCTGGCTCTCAATTGCCTTACTTACCTGGCACTCACTTGCCTTACTTACCTGGCTCTCACTTGCCTTACTTACCTGCTCTCACTTGCCTTACTTACCTGGCTCTCACTTGCATTACTTACCTGGCTCTCACTTGCCTTACTTGCCTTACACTGGCTTTACTTTCCTGGTGTTCACTTACCTTTAACCTGGCACCTACCTACCTAACTGGCGCTCACTTTTGCTTACCTGACGCTGACACCCATTACCTACCTTACTAACTTGATGCCTGGGGCTGTAAGTGGCAAATGCGACACTTGTCAAACAAATCAAACGCAGATGAAACCAATCTTCACACTGCGACACACAATGTTAGAACGCTCCCTGACGAACCTAATAAAAGTCAATCATGTCAAAGGGGATGTTAGCGGGTTTAGCGAAATGAGAAGACCCGAGACAAGCATCATGAGATTAGATAACTTTGGAAATGACAAGAAACATAATGAAAGTGGTTTTCGATTCACAAAAATCTTGAAGATGGCAACGATGAGTGAAATGCCATGTTACTCCGCATCTCAAAATGGTGCAAAATCACAGTATTTAATTGTACGTCCTAATATCGTTATCTTTACAGAATGAACTTTAGAGTTTTTATGACATTACACAAATATGAACAGCAACAGCCTCCATTTTCAAAAATTGAAGGGGGTTCCATACCACAGTTGGAAAAGGAATTGAATGTGTATCGGTAAGTCAGGATTCTAGGAAAGAAATTAAAGTTGCTGAAACATGGAACCTGATGTTAAAAACTAAGAACAATGCAGCAAGATCATGAACACAATGCTCGATGTAACCTGGGGAGACCGAAAAACAGCAACGTGGGTTAGAGAGAAAATAAGAGTGAGGCATTTTGGGAACCACAAGTCACATAAAATGGAATTGGGCGGGACACGTATTCAGAATTGACAATCGCTAGAATGCGAGATGACACAAAGCTAAAAACAAAAACCTAGATGGCATATCTTAGATTTCTTCGACAGGTTCCGGACAAAAACGGCGCAAAACAGACATCAGTGATCAACACAT
>NC_051412.1:1812090-1812912 GCF_015228065.2 Penaeus monodon
GAAGTAGAGAAACCCCAGGGAATGAACAAGTAAACTAAAATAATTATGTATGAAGAAAGTGGATATGCAGGTAATCTTTAATATGCATAAAGAAAATTTTAAGTTTCTCAAAATGTGCGTAATCTAGTCGTCCCATTCCCTTCCTTTGTGTATATGCACATTATAAATACTAGCAAGCAAACAAACACACACCATCACACGCACCGCACCTCGCGACCGCAGTGGTCATTTTGTATTCGAAGTCAGACACTCGGGTCCTTCTCGTCCCACATAACCTGCAATTTACGTCCATAGAGTTCCTGGATGTTGCCACCGTTTATCCTTGCGTTATCACAGGAAATTGTATAGGAGGAAGGGAAGGATACTAGTCTTATTGCTTGGGTTTATTGTATACATTTGCCGGCCTTTTTCATATGCAGATTTGCAGGTGATACGCTGGTACATGAATGGACTCGCCATTATAGATGCATACACATACAGGCATGCAAGCACACACATGAGATATGTAAAAAGAGAGGGAAAAAATAACATATGGGGGTTTCTTTACGTAACTGATATAGGTAGAGATTCTATGTCAGGATTTTTATAAGCAGGCACGCTCACACGTGGTATATGAAAAAAAGACATCGGTAGAGACCTTATGTCAGGATTTCATTAGCATCATTTACTGTACTGTAAACTATTTGCTAAGAAAACAAATCTATTAATGGCCGTGCATATAAAACAATAAACATTCTCGTTTAATATTTCGCATTCCTTGGTCTACGAAACTCATACAAACTGTACCTAAAATTAAGGCATAAAATCGACCCTCCATGGTCC
>NC_051412.1:1812931-1814528 GCF_015228065.2 Penaeus monodon
GTGGGGGGGGGGGTAAAACGCTAAAGCAAATACCATTGACAAAAAAAAATAAAAGTATTCTTAGCCATAAGATCCATAGAATATGTGTGTGTGTACACAAGTATGTCACTTATGGATTCAAATACTGCCAAGATCTAAAGTCTATATCTAAAACTAAATAATATTTCCGGTTGAATACGATCTCATCTGCAGTGTCTGCTAATGAATGTTTTAAGGAGCTTTTTCTTTCTTACAATTGCACGATCTTCATAATAATAAAAACAAATATCAGTAATCAATACCAATACTAACTAACGTTTCATCAAGGTTACCGAGCAAATTATGTTAGTAAAACAAAAGTTGTCGTAATATTCATCTCCCACTCGTCGAACATTGAAACATGTTTAAACTTACAAATACTCTTTAGCTACATACAGTGTTCTTATTGGGTACTATGCAAGACAGATCGAATAAGAAGTATTATATCTGTTACGGTCATTATCATTATCTTGTCTGTTTAAGTTTGTTTTTTGTGTTATGATCCACGTCATTTTCGTTTCCTTCGTTTTCAGGATGATTATGATTTTGATTAGAAAAAAACCTACGAGGAATAACGATTATCATAAGTGTCACCAATATCTTTGTAGGGTATAACGATTTCAAAAACACTATATTAACACCATATATTCTCAGCTAACCTAGTCTCGTTCGATTTCTTTCCTTACTCAGTAATCCCCTTTTCTTCCATGAATTTATTGTCATTTTATATTTGTCCCTGATTAAAATGTTTTTTATTTCAATAACAATTACTTTATTTACAATGAGACCATGAAGGAATCTGACATGACAGCAGCACTCGACAGCAATATAAGAGTAGCTGGAGTTACTTCACTAAAGGTATAAGAATGATTGTGCTAATGCAAAACTGATATTGATAGGATTTTACTAATGGATTGTAATTGTAAACTAAAATACAACTGCGAAAGTGTTAAGCCTTGTGGTGTATGTGTTGCTTCTAAATAAATTTAAAAATAATAACAACAAAGATACTTTTGGGTATTAGGTATAGGCCTCCCAAACTGGTGATAACATGGGTGGTAAAAACCGCGTTGAGTGGGAAATTTGCTGACGTAGATGGTGAGGGTGGTGATCTACTGTTAATGGTGGTGTTATGGGCTGTGTTGACGTGGGTGGTGAGAATCCTTGTGGTAAAGGTGGGTGGTATAGGCAGTGTCCGCTGAGAGTCGGTATGGGTGGTGGTGGCAATAGTAGTGCAGGAACCGTCGTGGTATGGCTAGTCCTGTAAGCGATGGTGGCCGTGGTGTCATGGATGGCAAGTTCGTGGATATGTAGGTAATAGTGGTATGGCTGGTGTAACTGTGGTTGTGTCACGCACCAACAGTGCTCTAGCTTTAAATACTTGTCCAAATATCAGGGGTATGTGATTGTTTGCTCAAGGCTTCAATGGATACTTAGCCGATGAATGATTTGGTACAACAGTCCTAGAATGATACAGAATTCGTAGAGATATCAGCATTAAACTGATATATGAACGTAGTATGAAGCAGACTATGACAATCTAGTGACAGTATAAGACGCGTAAACTTACCTAAATTAC
>NC_051412.1:1814589-1814933 GCF_015228065.2 Penaeus monodon
CACTTTGTATTTTTTTTTCCCTTTTTTTTATCAGTCTATTCAGGCAGCAGACAGAATATAGGAATATAAGTATGACAGGGATGATTTATCTATAGGGATAAATCCACCAGTTTATAAACTAGCCATTAATCATCCAAGTTAGCAATCAGTCACTTTATTGCAATCGCGTCATCCCAGACGGCAAAAGTGATAACATCAACATCTTGTAAGCTGATTTCCTAACAAAGAGGATTATACTACAAGGAATCCTCTTAAGACCTTTTTTATACGACCACCCTCTCGAGATAGGCCTATTGTGCGGTCAGCCTGTTAGCAGTTTCAGGGAAAGGAAGAGTCTATCGATG
>NC_051412.1:1814978-1815107 GCF_015228065.2 Penaeus monodon
GATTATTAATTTTCTTCATTAATTTCAGTTGTTAATGATCTCTCTTGGTGTGTTTTCATCAATTTGAATATGTTCCAATATTATATTTTTTTCGGAATTCTGATGTTATGTACTATAAAACATAATGGC
>NC_051412.1:1815168-1815480 GCF_015228065.2 Penaeus monodon
GACAATAATAGAAATAATGGGAAAATAGGGAGTAGTCACGATGATATGATAAATGTAATAATAACGGAAAAATAAATCAACAATAAGAAAAGTATGTAACAAAAACAGCAATAACAATAATATAAATGGTAACAGTATAATTATTGTAGTATTTATAATGACGGCCATGGCCACCATTTTGCTTTTTTTACTCTAAACGAATTGCCACTTTTATTGACTTTGATTTTGGGAGGCCATTTTGTTGCGTTATTATTATAATTACTTTTCTTGATGCAAATGTTAGTATAATTGAAATAACGACACTACTGATAT
>NC_051412.1:1816086-1816466 GCF_015228065.2 Penaeus monodon
AAGATCAACTGAATCAACTTTATTCCCAATGTTAAGTAACCATTCTTTACAATTAAACAAAACCAGATTAAACTGACCTAGGAAAGAAATTAACAGAGCAGATAGATCTCCAGTTTTAGAGGAAAACGGATAACAAAAGTGGCATGCCAAGTCACTGACTCCTTGGAAGATTCCTCTTTACCGTGAGACCACTTTCGACCTGATTCGAAGAAGGAACAGGAAATCTCCGAGCATTTGCATCCCCGGTTCAATTATTGCGTAGTTGCAATCAGGATAAAACATCCTGTCTCCTTGAGATTGATTTGGTCTTTATAGTGAGACTGATTACTTTGATAGTAGCTGCTGAAGTTAATATTGACAATATAAGAGTAATGATAACA
>NC_051412.1:1816850-1816954 GCF_015228065.2 Penaeus monodon
ATATCTATCGGTATGTATAATATCAAATTTCAAAGTGATCTTTATCAGTACTTAGTTGATATTAGTACAGAAATTATTGGAATCACGGTGAACTTATTCATTGC
>NC_051412.1:1817015-1818010 GCF_015228065.2 Penaeus monodon
TGCCATTTTTATTACGAGTGACAGCGTTTATATATATTAAGTCCTTCTCTTTATTATTGAACTGCTCATCGTCTTTTTAATATTTCTCTCCACCCAGTGTAGTTTCCAAAGCGTCTCCTACAAGGTTGTAAACAGGTTGGTTGGCGCCGTAAAACAGAATGTGCCGCATTTCGCAAATATAGGACAAGTGTGTTTTATGCTCCCGCCTCGTTACAGCATTGTCTTCTCTTTGATTACAAGGTCTGTTGACAGTGGAATACTTTTACAGGTCTCTTAGGTAATTTCTTTTTCACTCTTTTCTTCTTTTGAGGGGAGTGTTAATTTAGATTTTTGTAAAAAAAAAAAAAAATCTAATTCTAATGAACAATAGTTGAATAATAGTGACAATCATCCATTTTTTTTCTGTAATTAATTTCTCTACAATAATAACTTAAATATCGCAGTTAGTGATTATATATTGATAATATACAATACAATTTGTACCCATTATTTACCTCGCCATCATTCTATCTTTGCGTAATGCCATTTGATGTCTTTCCTGTCGCTGGCTTATTACTTTATTTTTAGTTTGAACAGGGCCACGAAATATGCCGGAACACAGCTACAAATACTTTTTTTCCTTTGAAACTTCTGGTTGAACTTTTCCACATGCGTAACCTCGAACTGATTTATACGGATGCCACAGAAATCCAGATTTATATCAAATGTTTGCGAAGAAGCTGCATTTGGAAGGTGATCAAATGATACCATTCCGCAGGCGAAAGATGAATCACATGCATCGTAAAGAAGACATGAATTCACTCCGGTAGAGGAAGGAATAACAAGGGGTCACGACAAGTAAAAAGTGGATGGTGGTTCGTTTTAACGATATTCGGGAAAAAAAACAAATGATCCATTTGTTTGATTTCGAATATCATTCCCGATTTAGACGTTCTCTGGCTATAAGTAGAGCAAGGCTCGAAGTCTTAACTCGAATGTTTACGTGTTCTGTGTCC
>NC_051412.1:1818665-1818852 GCF_015228065.2 Penaeus monodon
GTCAGACGCTAAAAGAACAACGGTAATTTCGTTACTCTGACAGTGTGCATGCAGGCGTCTGGTTGGGAATATTGCATTACGTTTCTTCTGTTTTCGTCCAACAGGGTACAGCCCTTTTTAGGGTGGTTGTGTATATCTGAATAAGCATTGCTACTAACTGCTTCCAAGTGAAAATTTAGGAACTCTT
>NC_051412.1:1818878-1819651 GCF_015228065.2 Penaeus monodon
AATATCGATGTTGGTAATGTAAGAGAGACAGACATGAATTACATAGAATCGTCATGATTCTGCAAACTTTTTTTTTTTTTTATCCTCTCAGTCTTTGAAAGTAATAAACTGCAATCGTGCATCTATCCACTGGCTGCCCATCGCTGATATTAATATAAAAGACAAACAATATATGCAAAATGACATTAAAATTCATGAGTTCGGTTTGCAGGAAATTAGGCAACAAACTGCAACCAGTCTCCAGCGTATACAGATGGGATGACCAAGTCTAGAGCTGCAATTGCAAAGCTGTTGTGAAGCGTGGAGTGCCAAGTGCGAAGAGTTGCTAAATGGGAAATATCCAGACACCCAATGTAGTTGTTCTGGTACGAATGTGGAATGGGAATCAACTTGATTTCATTAATTGTTTCTCTTCGTGTTTCGTCTTTATTGATGTGTTTCTATTGCGTATAGTTTCCTTTCTTCGTTCTTTCCCGAGGCCTTTTCTCTTTGAATTTCTCATACCGTTCGTAAATTTTTTTTCTCTTATTCTTCGTCTTTTCATTTTTTCCCATTTTTCTTTTACGTTGCTTTTATGCGACATCGTCCCTAGCAGCTCCTTCCTTATCTTTCATTTTCTCTTCCTTCTCTTCCTCTTCCACTCTCTCTCGTCAGAGGACCTCTTTCTTTCCTCATACATCCTTATATTTTCTATTTGTCCGTTTCCTCTGTTTTAATTTCTTTTTTCCTTGTCTCGGTTTTCTTTTATAACTACCTCTTTACTTTTACTTCCT
>NC_051412.1:1819777-1820093 GCF_015228065.2 Penaeus monodon
GTTTCCTCTTTATTTTCTCCTATTGCCTCCATCCCTTAGAGGACCTCTCCACCTCCCTCCTTCTAGAAATCCCCTTCTCCTTTTCTTCTCCCTCGGTCCCCTCGAAGAACCTCGCCGTTCTCTCCGCCCTGTATTACCTCCTTCCTCCTTCCTCCCCTCCCAACTACCCTCAGAGGACCTCTCCCACCCCCTCCCCTCTTTCCACATCTCCATCACCTTCCTTTTTTCTCTCCACTCCCCTTACAAGACTTTTCTTTCACCTCCCCTCCACACCCCATCCTTATTTGCTTCCTCACTCCCCTCATGAGATCTCTCT
>NC_051412.1:1820150-1820308 GCF_015228065.2 Penaeus monodon
AGATACCTTCTTCCCCTCGCCGACTTCGAAAGCTGGCGAGAGGCGCGATAGAAAAATAAGGTTGAGGAAGAGAGTGAGACAGGTCTGATATATCTTTTTCATTCCTCTTCATCATTATATCTCGTGAATCCTGGTCTCACTCTTTATTCTATTCTATG
>NC_051412.1:1820920-1821043 GCF_015228065.2 Penaeus monodon
TCCAGCCCCAGGCGTTCGAGAGAGAAAGTAAAATGATTACATTACCGTAACATCACTAGATTACCTCCATGCCCTGGATGGATATCTTTGAAAACATTCTAGGATTAAGAGAATTACAAAGAC
>NC_051412.1:1821208-1821316 GCF_015228065.2 Penaeus monodon
GGAAACGCGGCGCTCGATAACATACAATTTAAATATATTTTTTCTTTTATTCTTGTCTCTATACTTGTACATTACATTTAATATTAAATCATTAATCCCTAAGCTTAA
>NC_051412.1:1821553-1822524 GCF_015228065.2 Penaeus monodon
AACCTCCATCTAAAGGAGCTATTCTTTTTCAGGCAATATAAAAGGCAATGGAAACATTAATTCTTCAGGTTAGGTGATACCCATTCCGAAGGAGAGAGAGAAAAAAATCTAATAAAATTACGATAAATTAAAAAATAGATCGATTAGCGTACTGTGATAAAGCAGTTTTCATTGATTATAAAGAAAGTTGCTTATCACTTTTGCCAACATCATCGTAATCAAATAAAGTGCATATATATTCATTGTATGTAAAGAAAATTTATGTTCTGATATAGCTGACTGAGAGGTTCAAATTGTATAAATTGTGATATAAAAGACAAACAATATATGAAAACTGACATTTAAATTCATGAGTTCAGATTGCAGGAAATTAGGCAATAAACTGCAATCAGTCTCCAGCGTGATGGCCAAGTCTAGAGCAGCAATTGTAAAGCCGTTGTGAAACGTGGAGTGCCAAGTGCGAAGAATTGCTGAATGGGGAACATCCAGACTCAGAATATATCGTAACTTTTGACACTTTTTTGAGAATCTCACCTCTAAATAGCGTACAAGTATTATAATATTACTATCTATGAATAATATTTCATTCGATAATCCTGACTGTGAATAATATTTATTTTGATAATCCTGTCTGTGAATATCTATTTTGATAATCCTGCCTGTGAATAATATTTATTTTGATAATCCTGCCTGTGAATAATGGGTCTTTTAATAATCCTACCTTTGAATAATATTCCTTTTGAGAATACTGTCTGTGAATAATGCTTTTTAATAACTTCACCTATGAATAATGAGTTTTTTGATAATCCTGCCTATGAGGATCATTAAAAGATACTGACCATGGATCTTGTTCGTTTGAGTCATAGAACGAAACGCTACACTTTTCTGTAAAAAGTTAATGACCATCACAGGCCTCTCCACCTGTTCGTTGTTTGTAAAGGTTCGTAGTTTCCGCTGTGGGTTTTAAGTAG
>NC_051412.1:1822582-1823111 GCF_015228065.2 Penaeus monodon
TTATTGCAACAATGGCAAAGCAGAGATAGAGTGCCAGGGCATCGGGAGTGGCTACATTTCTCGATTGCGGGCAAAGTGAGCCATCACTTGGATATTTTATTCTGGGTATGAACGCTTCCCTGGTGAGATAACTTCCTTGCAAGTGACATGTATAGGTTTAAATAATGAATATCTTAGTGCATTCTCCCCTTCTCTCTCCTTGAATTATTAGATTTCCTGAAACATGAAAAATATCCTTTTAGCTTTTCACTTTACCTTTCTTTTAAAAACTAAGATTTATATTGTAAAATATAACTGTATACAATCATTCATAGATACTGTGGAAGCCTTCAGAAGGTTTCCATCTTTTTTCCCTTTTCTTTTTCACACCCAAGCGGACTCGTGCATGTGGGCCCTTGTCGAAGCTCCTAAAAGAAAGATTTTGCTCGCGAGTTGAACAGACTGTGAATGAATCGGGGGCTGGAAACGAAACTGCAGATTATTCGTTTTCAACCAATTTGTGATTTTGGATGGACTATAATACGAGACC
>NC_051412.1:1823383-1823517 GCF_015228065.2 Penaeus monodon
GTAGATGAATGTTTCTGTTGGTCTTTATATTAATTATACATTTAAAGAATGTAATCGATGGTGACACCTCATCGCAACGAAATGCACTGGAAAAAGGTCGCTCCTGAAGGAATGGGCACATTGATAGTAGTGCT
>NC_051412.1:1823593-1823939 GCF_015228065.2 Penaeus monodon
TAGTCTTGTTAATCTGACAGCCTAACAGAGAGGACTAGAGGCTCGTTCTCGTGCTTGACTAAAGGCACTGATATTTTGACTACATACACTTCTCCCATGGATCGTCGGTAATCGAATTATTCGTAATGCTGTAATAAGCATAAGTGTCATAAAATTGAACAGGCAATAACTGCGAGATAAATCTGTTGCAAAACGCATTTATTTAATGCTTATTAGGGACCTTTGGCGCCGCCCATCATCGCCTCTAAGTACTGGCAGAAAAGCCCGAGGTGTGTGAACGAGTGCAGATCACGGGCGTGGCCGAGTGTGGGGCACGTGCATGGGCAGGTACTGAGTACGTGTCTAA
>NC_051412.1:1824121-1824528 GCF_015228065.2 Penaeus monodon
GAACTATAGTGCATAACAGGGTGTAGCGTTGCGTAGTGACTATGTCCGACGTGACAGGGTGGTGTGCACCCTGTGTTACTAGTGCATGTTCACCCCCTGTGTTACTAGTGTGTGTTCACCCTCTTTGTTACTAGTGTGTGTTCACCCCGTGTTACTAGTGTGTGTTCCCCCGTGTTACTAGTGTTGATTTGTTCATCCCGTATATCACAGATTTTGAAGTTCCGCACATCGCGTGCGTGAAGACTTTTGTACATTTTTGAAATAATAAATGCAAACAGTAAAATTACTTTCCTATATCCTATTTGTAATGATCAGCCAGACAGAGAACAAAGATCACAGGTGTGGTCGTTCATATAAAAATCTATATAATAACGAAATCTAGAAATCATAGTAGATAAATTATCATA
>NC_051412.1:1825195-1825531 GCF_015228065.2 Penaeus monodon
AAAATAAAGTTGTCAGAGTTACTGAAGTACGTGAACTTGAATGGTAAACTCAACTAGAATTCACCGAAAAAGCAAACAGACTTAACGTTCTCAAAACTCAAAGAGGCTGTTAATATAATGGAAAAGTTTGAAAAGGAGAAGAAGGCGGCGAGGGAACTCAACTCATCTACCAGGCTCGTCTAAGGAGACAGAATTCTAATACGACTCGGAAGATATACCAAGGTGGTATCTCCAGATAAAGATAGGATAAGAACTCATTAGAGATTTATTCAGAACTATAAATCCTTCAACTCTCAGGGAAAGGCATCGTTACACGCAGCAAAAATAGGAGAGTTT
>NC_051412.1:1825573-1825765 GCF_015228065.2 Penaeus monodon
CACCTATTGGGACTGATATCCCTGAGTAAAAATAATAGAACGTTACGTAACTGAAACAATTAAAAATAGTGGCCAATCATGGAGATTGCAAAGAAAAACTAGGTTAGAGAATAGGGGAGACAGGATAGTTTTATAGATAGAAAATGGAAGAACGTAAAACCAAAGAAGATAAAAGGTCAAAGGAGAAAAAAA
>NC_051412.1:1825782-1827186 GCF_015228065.2 Penaeus monodon
AGTTCAGATTGTTTATTTTCAAAAATAAAATACCAATTCGAATTAATGAAACGATAAACGTATGTACATCTATCCCTGTTACATTTATGCAAATCATTAACTTGCTTAAATACCGTAAAGCTAGTTGGGAATCACAGACATTGGCGAGAGTGACAGGCAGTGTTTCTGAAAACTGCATTAGAAAACATACACATACCAGTAACAATGAGAGAATGATACGGCGAAAGCGAAAGGTAACGGAATCCAGAAAATAGGAGAGGGTGGCAGCTACGTAATAAGATTTGTTTATTTGCATATATTGCGGCTGGAAATAGTGATAGTGCGAAACGAGATGATAGATGCAAATCTTACAAGGTCGATGAGGAGAGTTGACAAGACCAGGCACGATGAATGTCAACATTCGTGAGTCATTCTAAATGTGGAAATATACATGAATAACGGTGAAAATGGAATTGTCTCAGTACGTACATTCGGTATAATGTGCATGTATATATACATGTACTGTTGGCTGAAGATTTTGGGCAGTTGGAATGGAAATGGAAGTTTTCGTACTGGTATTACGATATACGAAAATTAATTAAGCGGCAAGGGAATTATTGTTAAGGATATTGCAAGGCAATAACGATTATCATAGCAATTGGAACACTAGATTATC
The DNA here is from genome assembly GCF_015228065.2 of Penaeus monodon. Taxonomy (NCBI): domain Eukaryota; kingdom Metazoa; phylum Arthropoda; class Malacostraca; order Decapoda; family Penaeidae; genus Penaeus; species Penaeus monodon. The sequence goes on from NC_051412.1 coordinate 1,826,438, forward strand.
AGTGGAGGAGATTACAAGATCAAAATCAATAAGTGCTAATGAGAACGCTCTAACTCCTACCCACGATGTATCTGCAAGGATTCGAATTGATACATTACTTTGTGGAGTTACTTTATATGGTTTAGTCTGAATAAAAAAGTACCATATTAAGAAAGTGTGTAATAACTCAGGCTTGACTCGGCGTTAGTCTAAAAGGGTCGATAAAGAAAGCTTCAGTGATAATAAAATAAATAAAGAAAGAGTGGAAGCGAGAGAAAGACCAGTGATAAAATCCTAGTATCTATTGCCATTCAGTGCAACTTTAGCTAGTAGACCAAGTTGTGATGTGAGGTAAAAGTTCTCCTCGAAACAAACGTCAATATAAGTGTCCAATCCAGGGTTACGTCTATAGGCCTGTATCACGTGATCTATAGCTGATCTACAACAGATATCGTACGCTAAACTGGCGGAGAAATTTCACTCTTTTGTAGTTGATTATTGCATTCATGTTGCTGTCCATTTACTCAACATTGCATTAATAGTTCCTAATCGAAACTATGGTTTGTATCTAATCATGTAACTGAATAAACTTTGTATGATAACTAAACTAAAATGTTCAGCGGAATAAGTGTTCAGCCTAATTATCAACTGAGTAAACTGCTCGATAAGCTGTTTTTCGTCAACATTCTCATGAACACGTTTTTCTTTTTCTGATATCCATCTGCCTATCTCTAAAAATATAGTTGTCAACATATCCTTATCTGCAGCTA
>NC_051412.1:1827770-1829473 GCF_015228065.2 Penaeus monodon
TATATTTAAAAGCATCATAACACACACACACAAACCAACATAAGTACAGATTGTGTCTTGTGCTTTAATGTAAAGGCTTATAGATATGGTGATAAAAACATATAGCTGCAGATAAGGATATGTTGACAACTATATTTTTAGAGATAGGCAGATGGATATCAGAAAAAGAAAAACGTGTTCATGAGAATGTTGACGAAAAACAGCTTATCGAGCAGTTTACTCAGTTGATAATTAGGCTGAACACTTATTCCGCTGAACATTTTAGTTTAGTTATCATACAAAGTTTATTCAGTTACATGATTAGATACAAACCATAGTTTCGATTAGGAACTGTTAATGCAATGTTGAGTAAATGGACAGCAACATAAATGCAATAATCAACTACAAAGAGTGAAATTTCTCCGCCAGTTAGCGTACGATATCTGTTGTAGATCAGCTATAGATCACGTGATACAGGCCTATAGACGTAACCCTGGATTGGACACTTATATGACGTTGTTTCGAGGAGAACTTTACCTCACATCACAACTTGGTCTACTAGCTAAAGTTGCACTGAATGGCAATAGATACTAGGATTTTATCACTGGTCTTTCTCTCGCTTCCACTCTTTCTTTATTTATTTTATTATCACTGAAGCTTTCTTTATCGACCCTTTTAGACTAACGCCGAGTCAAGCCTGAGTTTTACACACTTTCTTAATATGGTACTTTTTTATTCAGACTAAACCATATAAAGTAACTCCACAAAGTAATGTATCAATTCGAATCCTTGCAGATACATCTGGGTAGGAGTTAGAGCGTTCTCATTAGCACTTATTGATTTTGATCTTGTAATCTCCTCCACTGATAATCTAGTGTTCCAATTGCTATGATAATCGTTATTGCCTTGCAATATCCTTAACAATAATTCCCTTGCCGCTTAATTAATTTTCGTATATCGTAATACCAGTACGAAAACTTCCATTTCCATTCCAACTGCCCAAAATCTTCAGCCAACAGTACATGTATATATACATGCACATTATACCGAATGTACGTACTGAGACAATTCCATTTTCACCGTTATTCATGTATATTTCCACATTTAGAATGACTCACGAATGTTGACATTCATCGTGCCTGGTCTTGTCAACTCTCCTCATCGACCTTGTAAGATTTGCATCTATCATCTCGTTTCGCACTATCACTATTTCCAGCCGCAATATATGCAAATAAACAAATCTTATTACGTAGCTGCCACCCTCTCCTATTTTCTGGATTCCGTTACCTTTCGCTTTCGCCGTATCATTCTCTCATTGTTACTGGTATGTGTATGTTTTCTAATGCAGTTTTCAGAAACACTGCCTGTCACTCTCGCCAATGTCTGTGATTCCCAACTAGCTTTACGGTATTTAAGCAAGTTAATGATTTGCATAAATGTAACAGGGATAGATGTACATACGTTTATCGTTTCATTAATTCGAATTGGTATTTTATTTTTGAAAATAAACAATCTGAACTTATATATATATATTTTTTTCTCCTTTGACCTTTTATCTTCTTTGGTTTTACGTTCTTCCATTTTCTATCTATAAAACTATCCTGTCTCCCCTATTCTCTAACCTAGTTTTTCTTTGCAATCTCCATGATTGGCCACTATTTTTAATTGTTTCAGTTACGTAACGTTCTATTATTTTTACTCAGGGATATCAGTCCCAATAGGTG
>NC_051412.1:1829515-1829852 GCF_015228065.2 Penaeus monodon
AAACTCTCCTATTTTTTGCTGCGTGTAACGATGCCTTTCCCTGAGAGTTGAAGGATTTATAGTTCTGAATAAATCTCTAATGAGTTCTTATCCTATCTTTATCTGGAGATACCACCTTGGTATATCTTCCGAGTCGTATTAGAATTCTGTCTCCTTAGACGAGCCTGGTAGATGAGTTGAGTTCCCTCGCCGCCTTCTTCTCCTTTTCAAACTTTTCCATTATATTAACAGCCTCTTTGAGTTTTGAGAACGTTAAGTCTGTTTGCTTTTTCGGTGAATTCTAGTTGAGTTTACCATTCAAGTTCACGTACTTCAGTAACTCTGACAACTTTATTTT
>NC_051412.1:1830621-1831019 GCF_015228065.2 Penaeus monodon
TGATAATTTCTCTCCTTGATGTTCTAGATTTCGTTTTATTTATATGAACGACCACACCTGTGATCTTTTGTTCTCTGTCTGGCTGATCATTACAAATAGGATATAGGAAAGTAATTTTACTGTTTGCATTTATTATTTCAAAAATGTACAAAAGTCTTCACGCACGCGATGTGCGGAACTTCAAAATCTGTGATATACGGGATGAACAAATCAACACTAGTAACACGGGGGAACACACACTAGTAACACGGGGTGAACACACACTAGTAACAAAGAGGGTGAACACACACTAGTAACACAGGGGGTGAACATGCACTAGTAACACAGGGTGCACACCACCCTGTCACGTCGGACATAGTCACTACGCAACGCTACACCCTGTTATGCACTATAGTTCA